>NC_073387.1:20677302-20854802 GCF_028641065.1 Leucoraja erinaceus
CTTCTGTGCTCCAGAGAATAAAGACCTAACTTATTCAACTTATCTCTGTAACTTAGTTGTTGAAACCCAGGCAACATTCTAGTAAATCTCCTCTGTACTCTCTCTATTTTGTTGACATCCTTCCTATAATTGGGCGACCAAAATTGTACACCATACTCCAGATTTGGTCTCACCAATGCCTTGTACAATTTTAACATTACATCCCAGCTTCTATACTCAATGCTCTGATTTATAAAGGCTAGCATACCAAAAGCTTTCTTTACCACCCTATCTATATGAGATTCCATCTTCAAGGAACTACGCACGGTTATTCCCAGATCCCTCTGTTCAACTGTATTCTTCAATTCCCTACCATTTACCATGTACGTCCTATTTTGATTTGTCCTGCCAAGGTGTAGCACCTCACATTTATCAGCATACCAATACGTGTTTCTAACATTTTCTGTTTATGTTAACAAAAAAAAGTATAGTTTTTATTATCTGGTAATAGAGTTATTTAATGGCTAGTTTTCACGGGGCGACTTGACGCAAGATGTAGCCAGAGTGGAGTGGTCGTGGTCTAGCACGATATCACACGATATAATGGGGGTAGAGTAAAGAGTTCCCACGGTACTCGGCAATTCTGTCATTTTTGCGAGTGATTTGTCCGTCTCCCGATCTTTCCCGTTAATCGTGAATGAACATCGTGGACTGTAGTGTAGTTAATCACGTGGCACAAATGATGTTACTTTGTGTCACACACAATATTGTTTTTTTTCACCCGAGCTCTTTAATGAGCTGAAGAATAATCTGTGTTTTTTTAGACAAATGTTGTTTGGTTTGATGCATCTTCTCTCAATATGTGCAAGAAGCTGTCTTTTTATTTTGTCAAATATGAATAAACACTGTATCTCACATTGACCGTGATGATTGTGTTATCTTATGATCTACTGAGAGGCGAAATTTTCAGTCTGAAGAAGACTCTCGACCCGAAACTCCACCCGTTCCTTCTCTCCAGAGATGCTGCCTGTCCCGCTGAGTTGCTCCAAGCAACTGGTGTCTATCTTCAAAGGACTGACCAGGACTGCCTCTCTCTCTCTCTCTCTCTCTCTCTCCCTCCCTCTCTCTCACACAGGCATGAATGGATGAACTCCGCGGGCCAGGCAGCATCTACGGAGGGAAATGGACAGGCGACCCATTCTTCAGGCTGCCTTGTGTCTCTCTCCCCCCCTCTCCCCCCAACTCCCACCCACACACACGAATGCTGGAGAAACTCAGCGGGTGCAGCGGGGCCGAAACGTTGTCTATTTCCTTCGTTCCATAGATGCTGCTGCACCCGCTGAGTTTCTCCAGCAGTTGTGTGTGTGGGTGGGAGTTGGGGGGGGGGGGGAGAGAGACATAAGGCAGCCTGAAGAATGGGTCGCCTGTCCATTTCCCTCCGTAAATGCTGCCTGGCCCGCGGAGTTCCTCCATTCATGCCTGTGTGAGAGGGAGGGAGGGAGAGAGAGAGAGAGGCACATACAAGGTGGATGTGAAATCTCACCTGCCTGTTTCAGTGACAGACACCCACCGCCAGTAAATGAAGACACCCCCATCTGTCTCCCCCTCCTCTCCCTCGACTCCCCCACCTTTCCCTCCCAACTCCAGTCCCGTCCCGACCCCCTGGGAAACTGAAGGTTTCCCACTGTAATTAAAGAGTTCCCACGGTAGACTGTAAAACTGGGACCCTGGTTCTGGACTCCCCCAACATCGGGAACATTCTTCCTCCATCTAGCCTGTTCAATCCCGTAGATACGATTAGACAGGTATCTAGTTATTTAATTCAATTAATAATTTCTATCGCCCAGCCTCTCATCTTTCAATCGGGTTCGGCCAGGAAGGAACTGCAGATGCTGGATTAAAACGAAGATAGACACAACATGTAGCTCAGCGGGACAAGCAGCATATCAGAAGGGTCTCCCATTGTCACCCTGAAATGTCACCCATTCCTTCTCCCCAAAGATGCTGCCTGCCGTCGAACTCATTCTCTTTAAACCAGCATCTGCTGTTCCTTCCGACACATACACAAGAAATAAACAACTTTTCGGGCCGAAATGTTGCCTATTTCCTTCGTTCCATAGATGCTGCTGCACCCGCTGAGTTTTTCCAGCATTTGTGTGTGTGGGTGGGAGTTGGGGGGTAGAGAGATAAGGCAGCCTGAGGAAAGGCTCGCCTGTCAATTTCCCTCCGTAGATGCTGCCTGGCCCGCGGAGTTCCTCCAGTTAGAAACTGCTTTCAGACAAAAAGAGACACACTGACATTAATTAAATGCTTGTTAGCTAGTTTTATTAGATTTGTATGTAAATAGCAAACTGGCTGGATTCACTCTATCCAACTTCCGGGTTCACCGTTCGCAGGAGTTCCCACGGTGACCGCAAGAGTTACTACGGATATCGCACTGGCCACTACGTTCATAAAATGTTGCAATGCTCAACCACAAGTGTACGTCACTCTTGGACAAATTCAAACATGTTTGAATTTTCTCTCGAGTACCCAAGTTACACGATTACCTGCCGTTAGCGCCACGGTGGTCCACGAATGCTGTACTGTTACCGCACGAGGTTCCCACGATGTTAAACTCTGGTTACCTCTTGCGTCAAGTCGCCCCGTGAAAAGGGGGTTTAACACTTTGAGTTGGATGATCAGCCATGATCATATTGAATGGCGGTGCAGGCTCGAAGGGCCGAATGGCCTACTCCTGCACCTAATTTCTATGCTTCTATGCTTCTATTCGGCCCTTCAAGCCTGCACCGCCATTCAATAGGATCATGGCTGATCATCCAATTCAGTTTCCTGTACCTGCCTTCTCTCCATACCCCCTGATCCCTTTAGCCACAAGGGCCACATCTAACTCCCTCTTAAATATAGCCAACGAACTGGCCTCAACTACATTCTGTTGCAGAGAATTCCATAGATTCACCACTCATTGTGTGAAAAAAAAATTCTCATCTCAGTCCTAAAAGATTTCCCCTTTATCATTAAACTGTGACCCCTTGTTCTGGACTTCCCCAAGTCTTTAGAGTGTGGGAGGAAACCAGAATACACAAAGGAAACCCACATGGTCATAGGGAGAATGTACAAACTGCATACAGACAGCATCATACTCGGGATCAAACCCAGGTCTCTGGTGCTGTAAGGCAGCAGCTTCATCTTCAGTTCACGTTTCTTTATTGACAGCTGTAGAGATACTCAAATCTCTGTCACCCCAGAGATGCCAAGAAGAAAGGATCAGTGATAACACTCCAGTTCAATACCGATAGAGAACGTAGGAACAGTGCAGCATAGAAACAGGCCCTTTGGCCCTCAATATCCATGCTGAACAGTATGCATGTTGAACTAATCTTCTCTACCTCCACATGATCCATAATTCTAAATTTCTTGCATATTAAGTTGTCTATCTGAATGTTTTTTAAGCACAACAGTCATATCTGCTTCCAGCATCAGCCCTGGAATTTTGGTTAATACTATCCTGAAGAAGAGCAGAACCACAATTGCCCTGTGACTTGACCAACATTTGGAGTGAAGGCATCTGCAAGAGATTTAGTCAAAGTAATAAGTTCATGATGGGTTTGGACAGATAAGGCCTTGCCCAAATTCTAGGATGAACTTTAAGAAATTGCGACTGAAGCGGGCAAAACTGAGCCAAGTATTTTTAGCTTCATATTAATGGTGGCAATTTGCAAAAGTTGATTTGTAAAGTCATTAAGCATAATTGCTAAAGAGTGGTGGGGATGGAGACTCAGCACAAAGTCATTCATTTTAAGTACAGGTCCACCACCGATTTCCTGGCATCCTTAGTTCCAGAGCCTTTCGGGATTAGCTGATTTGCCAGACCAACAGAGGTTACGGCTTCCAAGATGAGTCCAACGGTACTGGAATGGTCCGCAAGGGCAGCAAGGGAGCTGAAATTCGGGCCCGCGGTCAGCCTCGGAAATCAGCTATGGAAATGTATTTACTGGCCGCAGAGGGCAAATTCGATCCGCAGATCAGCATGGAAGTCCCGATGAGGTCTAGATTGGCCGCCTCACCCAGCCTAGGCGCCATATTTTCGGGGTGATTTCCGGGGGATTTCAAGTGCATTCTTGTAATTTTGCCTGAATTAAAGGGGTGCTGGACCACCAGTTGCCAGAAAATCGGTGGTGGACTTATACATCTTATTCATAGAACATAAAAGCAGTCGAGCAGAGGAACAGCACTTTGACCCACATAGTCTGTACTGAACATGATGCCAATATCAATTGTTAAGTGCCTGCACATAATCCATACCCCTCCCTATCCATGTGTCTGTCTAAGTCCCTTAAATGCCATTGTTGTCTCTGCCTCCACCACTACCCCTGACACTCACCATCCTCAGTGCAAAAAAACTTTCCCCGCACATCTCCTTGAAACTTTGCTCCTCACACCTTAAAGCCATTTCCTCTAGTTTCTTATATTTTCTTCCTGGGAAAAAGGTTCTGCGGATTAAATAAATTATTCCGCAAACCCACATGTCTTTGTGATGTGGGAGGAAACTACGGAGCACCTGGAGGAAACCTACACGGTCACAGGATGAGTGTACAAACTCCACACAGCCAGTCCCGAAATTGAGATCGAACCCGGGTATTTGGTGCTGTGAGGCAGCAGCTCTACCAGCTGTGCCACTGTGCTGCCCACTAGATTTACTGTCGAACACTGATGAAAAAAATAGCTCTATTTTCTCCTCAAGACACACAGTGCATCTTCAATTTTTACGTGTGTGTTTCAGATTTTTAGGATGTGGAGCATTTTAATTGTGCACTTGCAAGTCTTCTATTTGTCCACCAGAGGGAGTGTTATCTCTACCTTCACCTTAATTTCCATATGGAAGATGCTTGAAAAGAATATGGTGGCAAAGTGGTGCAGCGGAAGAATGCCAGTGACCCGGGTTCAATCTTGATGACGGGTGCTATCTGTACGGAGTTTGTACGTTTTCCTTGTGACTGCATGGGTTTTCTCTGGTTTCCTTCCACACTCCAAAGACGTAGAGGTTTGTAGGTTAATTGGCTTTAGTAAATTATAAATTGCCACCCCTTGTGTGTAGGATTGTATTAATGCATGGGGTGCTCGCTGGTCGGCATGGATTTGGTGGGCCGAAGGGCCTGTTTCCGCACTGCATCGGAGGAACAGGTCATCTCATTCTTTGATCATACTCTGAAATCCAAAAAGATCTCTGCTGATATTCCTACGTCGTATCTTTGGACTTCTCAAATATCCTGAAATCTCATGATTTCAGCGTGAATTGCAATCAGTGACCAAACCTCCAGAATCCTTGAGTAGAAAGTTCCAAATGTTCACCATCTCTGTGTGAATCTTCAGTTCAGTCTCAAATATCCCATCCAATATTTTGAGACTGTGATCATTAGTTCTAGACTGCTCAGACAAGAAATTGCCCAGTCAAAACCTAAGCTCTTTGCAGAGTCAAGATCGTGAAGTATCTCTCAAGATGTTTGTGAGATCTTCATTCTAGCCCTTTGAACTTGTGTGCTGAGCTCCACTTTCATTGAGGGATATCATTGAACATAGAACATGAACAGTGCAGCACTGAAACAGGCCCATCACCACACAATGTCTGTGCCGAACATGAGTCCAAGACCAACAAATCTCCCTGCCCATAATCCATATCCTTCCATTCCCTGCATATCTATATGCCTATCTAAAAGTCTCTTAAATGCCATTAATGTATCTGCCTTCACTATCACCCCCGGCAGCACATTCCAGGCATTCACCACCCTCTGTGCAAAAAAACTTTCCTCGCACATCTCCTTTTAACTTTTCCCCTCTCACCTTAAACTCTCTTAGCTAAACTAAACTTTCAGGGGTTAGATATGATTTAGACTTCACTCGCTGCAGCAGTGATGGAAACAGAATTAGTTAGTGACTTTGAAAGTTTGGTTATAGTTTACTTTATTGTCAAATGTACTGAGGTACAGTGAAAAGCTTTTGTTTTGTGCTATCCAGTCAGTGGAAAGACTATGCAAGATTACAATTGAGCCATCCACAGTGTACAGATACAGGATCAAGGGAATAATGTTTAGTGCAAGATAACGAACAGTAAAGTGCAATTAAAGATAGTCCAAGGTTCTCAAAGAGGTAGATAGTAGCTCAGGACCAATCTCTCTAGTTAGTGATAGGATAGTTCAGTTGTCTGATAACAGCTGGGAAGAATCTGTCCCTTAATCTGAAGGTGTGCATTTCTGCACTTCTGTACCTCCTTCCCGATGGTGGAGGGGAGAAGAGGGAAAGAAGGTGGCCTTGCTGAGGCAGCGTGAAATCTAGATGGAGTAAATGGAAAGGAATTGGAGAGAACAATTTGGGTTTTTTTTTAAGGAAAGAAAGGGGAGGTGAGACTAGCAGAGTTGCTCTGCTGGGAACCTGCATGGACTGATTCTGTGCTGTAAAAGTTCTCTGGACAGTTAATTCTATGTATTATAGCTGAGTTCAAGACTTATGTCATCGCAAGGTGACATTGATGAAAAACTTTGCTTGCAAGGAATGTTTCCAAGCCAGCAGATGTCCTCAAGGCTTCGGTGTCCTTAACGTGCCTGAAAAATGTGATGTCACCGTCAAATCTATAACCCAGCAATTTACTCTCTATCTCTCTCCCAGTCAGTCCGCTGATCAAGAATTATATTTTTCTCTTTTCTAAGTAATTCTTTTTCTTTCACAGTAATGGTATCCTGGGATGGAGAAAGGATATTAAAGATTCACAGTGACCTCTTAGCAAGCGGCATTATCAGAATAAACACTCGTCCCTTCTGAGCAAAAAGCAATTTCAAATTTCAATCATTTATTCTTTATCTTCCATGTGTTATTCTTTGCTGCATTTGTAGAAGCTGTGATGAGTGAAAGGTTCTGACCCTTAATTCCATTCATGAATTCTAATGTTCGCTAAAGATTGATGTCCACTTTGATTGGAGAATTTCTACCTATTAACCTATAGGCCATCATGGCCCATTTCTGAAAATTTTCCTCAAACTTTACAACAAAACTGTGATGCTAATGGTATGTGAATATTGCAGCCATGTGTGGCACAGAGGAACAGAAAATGCGCAGAATTGAGAACCGGAGGACATAGGTTTAAGATGGGGGGGGCAGGCTGGCAGGTTTAAGAGGAATCTGAATGGTAACCTATTTCACACAAAGGATGGTGGGTGCACAGAATGAGCTACCAGAGGAGGTAGTTGAGGCAGATACTACTATCACAACGTTTAAGAAACATTTCAACAGATACATGGACAGGATAGGTTTAGAGGGATATGGGCCAAACATAGATGTGACCAGTGTAGATGGGACGTGTTTGGTTGGTGTGGGCAAGTTGGACTGAAGGGCCAGTTTCCACCCCCCTAAAATCAGTTCTGAACCAAAATGTCACCTATCTATGTTCTCCAGAGATGCTAACTGACCCATTAAGTTAACGGCCTGTCCCACTTGGGTGCCATTTGTACGTCACGCAGATGGCACGTGGAGATTTTGTACATCCCAAAATCCTGGGGCGCCGCGCGCGACCATGCACCATGCGCACATAATCAGTTACACGTCACGTCATGCGTCGTGACGCGTAAATGATGCCGCGTAAATTACGCGCAAATGACCCCCAAGTGGGACAGGCCCTTTATTCCAGCACTTTGTGTCCTTTATATTTATGTAATGAATATAAAAACATGGATGTGATGCCCTGGCTTTACAAAGCACTGGTCAGACTGCATTTGAAGTATTCTGAGCAGTTTTTGGCCCCATATCTGAGGGAGGATGTGCTGGTGTTGCAGAGGATCCAGAAGAGGTTTATGAGAATAATCTCAGGAATGATTTGGTTTTACAGATGATGAGCATTTGACAGCACTGGGCCTGTATTCACTGGAGTTTAGAAGGATGAAGGGGTACTTCATTGAAACTTACCGAATAGTGAAAGGTCCGGATAGAGTGGATCTGGAGAGGATGTTTTCACTAGTGGGATAGTTTAGGACCAGAGGGCAGAGCTTCAGAATAAAAGGACGTGCCTTTAGAAAGGAAATGAGCAAGAATGTCTTTAGTCAGATTTGTGGTGAATCTGTCGAATTCATTGCCACAGAAGGTTGTGGAGGCCGTCAATCGATATTTTTAAGGCAGAGATTGATAGATTCTTGATTAGTATGGGTGTCAGCGGTTATGAGGGGAAAACATGATAATGGGCTTGAGAGGGAAAGATAGAGTAAATTTTATGGCGAATGGCCTAATTCTGCTCCTATAACTTATGAACTTATAATAAAGCTTATTTTTAGAAATACAAATTGAAAATCACCCTCTGTACTAGGCATCGCAGATCAGGATCAGGGCAGAATGTAGGTCCCCTGCAGTCAGAAACAGGTGAATTGATCATGGGGAACAAGGACATGGCAGACCAATTGAATAACTACTTTGGTTCTGTCTTCACTAAGGAAGACATAAATAATCTGCCGGAAATAGCAGGGGACCGGGGGTCAAATGAGATGGAGAAACTGAGTGAAATCCAGGTTAGCCGGGAAGTGGTGTTAGGTAAATTGAATGGATTAAAGGTGGATAAATCCCCAGGGCCAGATAGGCTGCATTCCAGAGTACTTAAGGAAATAGCCCCAGAAATAGTGGATGCATTAGTGATAATTTTTCAAAACCCTTTAGATTCTGGAATAGTTCCTGAGGATTGGAGGGTAGCTAATGTAACCCCACTTTTTAAAAAGGGAGAGAAAAAACGGGGAATTACAGACCAGTCTAACATCGGTAGTGGGGAGACTGCTAGAGTCAGTTATTAAAGGTGGGATAGCAGCACATTTGGAAAGTGGTGAAATCATTGGACAAAGTCAGAATGGATTTATGAAGGGTAAATCATGTCTAACGAATCTTATAGAATTTTTCGAGGATGTAACTAGTAGAGTGGATAAGGGAGAACCAGTGGATGTGTTATATCTGGACTTTCAGAAGGCTTTCGACAAGGTCCCACATAAGAGATTAGTATACAAACTTAAAGCACACAGTATTGGGGGTTCAGTATTGATGTGGATAGAGAACTGGCTGGCAGACAGGAAGCAAAGAGTCAGAGTAAACGGGTCCTTTTCAGAATGGCAGGCAGTGACTAGTGGGGTACCGCAAGGCTCAGTGCTGGGACCCCAGCTATTTACAATATATATTAATGATTTGGACGAGGGAAATTGAATGCAACATCTCCAAGTTTGCGGATGACACGAAGCTGGGGGGGCAGTGTTAGCTGTGAGGAGGATGTTAGGAGGCTGCAAGGTGACTTGGATAGGCTGGGTGAGTGGGCAAATGCATGGCAGATGCAGTATAATGTGGATAAATGTGAGGTTATCCACTTTGGTGGCAAAAACAGAAAAGTAGACTATTATCTGAATGGTAGCCAATTAGGAAAAGGGGAGATGCAACAAGACCTGGGTGTCATGGTACACCAGTCATTGAAAGTAGGCATGCAGGTGCAGCAGGCAGTGAAGAAAGCGAATGGTATGTTAGCATTCATAGCAAAAGTATTTGAGTATAGGAGCAGGGAGGTTCTACTGGAGTTGTACAGGGTCTTGGTGAGACCACACCTGGAGTATTGCGTACAGTTTCGGTCTCCTAATCTGAGGAAAGACATTCTTGCCATAGAGGGAGTACAGAGAAGGTTCACCAGACTGATTCCTGGGATGTCAGGACTTTCATATGAAGGAAGACTGGATAGACTCGGCTTGTACTCACTAGAATTTAGAAGATTGAGGGGGATCTTATAGAAACTTACAAAATTCTTAAGGGGTTGGACAGGCTAGATGCAGGAAGATTGTTCCCGATGTTGGGGAAGTCCAGAACAAGGGGTCACAGTTTAAGGATAAGGGTGAAATCTTTTAGGTCCGAGATGAGAAAAACATTTTTCACACAGAGAATGGTGAATTTCTGGAATTTTTCTGCCACAGAGGGTAGTTGAGGCCAGTTCATTGGCTATATTTAAGAGGGAGTTAGATGTGGCCCTTGTGGCTAAGGGGATCAGGGGGTATGGAGAGAAGGCAGGTACGGGATACTGAGTTGGATGATCAGCCATGATCATATTGAATGGCGGTGCAGGCTCGAAGGGCCTACTCCTGCACCTAATTTCTATGTTTCTATGTTTCTATCATATTGAATGGTGGTGCAGGCTCGAAGGGCCGAATGGCCTACTCCTGCACCTATTTTCTATGTTTCTATGTTTCTAATCACCAAGGTTTAGAGAGTTACAGGTAAACAAAATTAATGTAGGTAGGTGCACTGGACAACATGGACAAGTTAGGCAAGAGGAAAGAAACAAAGTGCTAGAGTAACTCAGCGGGTTCGGCAGCATCCCTGGAGAACATGGATAGGTGACATTTCGGGTCAGGACCCTTCATCAGGCAGGACCAAACGGCCTGTGTCCATGCTGTACTGCTCTATGATCCCAATGATATTGGATCCCTTTTCTCAGGATGGAAATATTAAAGACTAGAGAGCATTGCTTTAGGTTGAGAGAGGCAGAGTTTAAAGGAGATGTACATGGTAAGTTTCTTTACAGAAAGGGTGGTGGTGGAGGCAGATACGATGGTGGTATTTAAGAGACTTTTGGATAGGCACATGGATATGTAGTGAATGGAGGAATATGGATTGTATGCAGGCAGATTAGTTTAGTTTATAGAGATACGGTATAGAAATAGGCTCTTCAGCCCACCGAGACTTGCTGACCAGTGATCCCCACACACCAGTTCTATCCTAGACACTGACCAATTAACCTTCAAACCTGTATGTCTTTGAAATGCGGGAGGAAACCGAAGCACCTGTAGTATAAACTCCGTACAGACAGCACCCGCAGTCAGGATTGAACCCTGGTCTCTGCCGCTATGAGACAGCAACTCTACCTCTGTGCCAGTGTGCTACCCTATTGGAGTTGATCTTGACATTGTGCTCGGCAAAGACATTTTGGGCCGAAGGGCCTGTTCCTGGGCTGTACTGTTTCCTGTTCTGTATGACCTCTATTGGACATTGCTGGCAATCAAACCCTGGTGAAAGGACAAAACAGCAGTCTTTGAACCTTGAATATTTATGTTCAAATGTCATCTTACATTGCTACTTTTGTTATCCTTTAATCTTTTTGCATCAATACTGGCACAGTGAAACAAAAAGGATATTGTTCTGTTACGTTTGAAGGATTGGGGATTGCAACATATGCGAAAAATGATGTTAGATCTTTCTTTGTTTCTTGTTGTCCATTGGGATATGCAGTTGAAGATGCCTTTGGACAGAAGAGCTGCCTCACATCTTTAGTCCCAGTGAATGCGGTGCGTATTGATTCATTGACTCTCCGGCAGTTAGAGGTGGGAATCGAGGTTATCTGAAAAACTGGTCAAGGCCTAAATACATGGTTTAGGTTCAGGTTCAGGTTCAGGTTCGGTTCAGTTTAGTGCACGTTTACCAAGGTACAGTGAGGAGCTTCTGTCGCATGCTAACAAGTCAGTGGAAAAACAATCGAGCCATCCACAGTGTACAGATACATGATAAACGGAATAACGTGAATAACGTTTAGTGCAAGATAAAGTCCAGTAACGTCCAATCAAAGAAAGTCCAAGGGTTTCCAATGAGGTAGAGAGTAGCTCAGAACTGCTCCCTAGTTATTGTTAGGATGGTTCAGGTGCCTGATAACAGCTGGGAAGAAACAGTCCCTGTATCTGGGGGTGTGCTTTTTCACACTACTATACCTTTTGCCCGATGGGAGAGGGGAGAAGAGGGAGTTACTGGAGTGCGACTCATTCTTGATTACGCTGGTGGCCTTGCTGAGACAGCATGAGGTGTAAACTGTCATTGGAAGGGACACAAAAAGCTGGAGTAACTCAGCGGGACAGGCAACAGATCTGGAGAGTAGGAATGGGTGACGCTTCGGGTCGAGACGCTTCTTCAGACTGGTTAGGGATAAGAGAAATGAGAGATATAGATGGTGACGTGGAGAGATAAAGAACAATGAATGAAAGATATGCAAAAAAGTAACAATGATAAAAGAAACCTGGCAATTGTAAGCTCTAGGGTGAAAATGAGAAGCTGGTGCGACTTGGATGGGGAGGGATAGAGAGAGAGGGAATGTCGGGGCTACCTGAAGTTGAGAGAAATCAATATTCACACCACTGGGCTGCAAGTTGCCCAAACAAAATATAAGACGCTGTTCCTCCAATTTGTGTTTAGCCTCACTCTGATAATGGAGGAGACCGAAGACAGAAAGGTCTGTGTAGGAATGGGATGGAGAATTAAAGTGTCCAGCAACCGGCTGATCAGGTTAGTTCAAGCGGGCTGAGCGAAGGTGTTCAGTGAAACGATCACCCAGTCTGCGTTTGGTCTCGCCGATGTACAAGAGTCCACATCTTGAACAACAGATACAGTAAATGATGTTTGAGAATGTGCAAATGAACTTCTGCCTAACCTGAAAGGACTGTCGGGGTCCCTGGGCAGATTTGAGGGAGATGCTACAGCAGAGTCGAAGGAGGAGGTACAGCGACAGGTGTTGCATCTATGGCAAGGGTTCCCAACCTGGGGTAAATTTACCCCAAGAGGTAAATTTGATGATTCTGGATTTGTACATATTTTTTCTCATTAACTGACTGTGTTTGGTTCTGGTATCATTACTTCTTCATAAATAAGTGAAATAACATTGTTATGTGCTATTAAAGTTGCCAGGGGTAAACGGGGCAAAAAAGGTTGGGATTCCCTGATCTATGGAATCTATGCATCAATGGCCGGAAGGTTGGTTTACGTGATGGCTTGGGCTGCGTCCACAATTATTGTCACATGTTCCAAAGCACAGTGAGAAGCTTTGTTTCGCCTGCTATCCAAACAAATCAGATTACACTATACCCAAATAGCATCGTCAAACTAAAGTACACTAGATAGTCGACATGGTGCGGCATGGTGGAGCAGCGATAGAGTTGCTGCCTTACAGCACTAGACACCCGGGTTCCATCCTGACTCCTCTATATGGAGTTTGTAAATTCTCCCTGTGACCGTGTGGATTGTCTCTGGGTGTTTTGGTTTCCTCCGACACTCTTAAGATGTACAGGATTGTAGGCTAATTGGCTTTCATAAAATTTCGTAATATTGTCCCTAATGTGTAGGATAGTGCTAGTGTGCGGGGGTCACTGGTCGGCGAAGACAGGTGGGCCGAAGCGCCTGTTTCCATGTGGTATCTTTAAACTAAACTGATTTAAACTAAGAGCAATGGGGGAGATACAGAGTGTAGAATCTAGTTCTTCATGGAAACCCTGCCACTAACAAAGTTTAATTTAGAGATACAGAATAGAAACAGGCCCACCGAGTGCACACCACCCGTTCACAAACTAGTTCTACACACTCCATCCACACTAGGGGCAATTTATAGAGGGCTAATTGACCTGCAAACCCGCACGTCTTTGGTGCGTGGAAACAAACAGGAAGAAATCCACGTGAGAAAGTACAAATTCCACACAGACAGCAGCCGGGGTCAGGATCGATCCCGGGTCTCTGGTGCTGCGAGGCAGTAGCTCTACCCACTGCATCACTTAGGTTCTGCTGACCGTAAGTTAATGCCATTTCAGACCTCAGTACCATTGTCAAGAGCTTTTTGCTTCGGAGCTGAGAGGAAAGCATGATGGTTCAATTCAATGGTCCAATGGCGCATTATTTTACACGTGTGAAGTGCAAACGCACAGTAAAATTATTTTCTTACAAACGGTCCAGTAGAGGATCACCATACTACCCCCAATTAACAGCTGTACAGAAATAGTCTACTGAGTCTGCATGCATGAGGCACTATTTTGACTCAATTTTCCAAGTCCACACTCTAGTTGTTATGAAGTGCCCGATTAAGGCTAGCTCCAACTGTCGCCTTCTTTGGTCGTCCAGCAACCAACGTCTTCGCTTTGCTCATCCTCCTTTGTTTTCTGGTGGGGCCTCCCGCAGCTGACTTCGAGTGCATGGTAAGACAGACCCCGGTTCCCCCTCCTCTCCAAATTGCTCCTCACCTCTACTATCGGGTCCGGCTTGTCACTAGCTCTATGCTCCTAGTCTCTGGGCTTCGGGAAACGAGCAGGGGTTGGCTCAGCGACCTCCCCCTTTCCAGACCATGGTCCACCGGGTCCTCCGAGCATGGGCCGGCTTGGCGGCTACCCCCTGCTTCACGACAGGTCTTATGATTGACCAGACTCCGCACCGGCTGCCCTGAAGGCTGCAGCGCACTGTGGGTGTGTTCAACCGCACGCGGTGTCCTGATCAGAAGGAGGAACTTCTTGGGATGGGTGGGAGTGAGGCTAGCAAAGTTGATAAGCTTCCTCATTGCCCTTAGTCCCTTTGGACCTCAGCTCCATCTATTCAAGCAACAGGAACAGCATATTCCTCATAAATCTTCCCTGCACCCTTTCATGCTTTATAACATTTTATAACATGATGTCCAGAAATGAACACAATAATTTAAATACAGCCTCACGAACATCTTAGGCAACTGCAACATGATGTTCCAACTTCTATACTCAATACTCTGACTGATTCTGAGTCCAAACTTCATCCCATTGGCTTCATTAATGAACCAGTTCTCTATTTACTGACATAAAGAATTTCTCAAATCCTTTAAGTGGATTTACTTTATTGCACTGTAATCCCATACAAAACAATTTATAAATGTCTGAAAAAGGGTTCTGACCCAAAACGTCACCCATCTATGTTTTCCAGATGCGGCCTGACCTATTGAGTTACTGCCGCACTTATTAAAATAAACTAGCATCTGCAGTTCCTTGTATCCAGAATATACAAATGGACTTAAGCAAAGGCCTTTGACAAGATCCTGCATGGTACGTTGGCCCTGAGGAATTTGGGGTGAGGTAGTCAACTGGAAACAAAATTGGCCTGGGAGTAGGAGTCTGAGGGTGTTCGTAAACGGTTGTTTTTCAGATTGAAGGCAGTTACTAATGATAAGCCATCTGTTTCAGGTCTGGATCCACTGTTGTTTATCCTTTATATTAACCATTTGGATGAAAATGGTGTTGGAAAAGTTAGTTTAGAGATACAGCTTGGAAACAGGCTAATCGGCCCACCGCATCCATGCCGACTAGCGTTCTCCATACACTAGCACTATCCGACACTAACGACCATTTACCAAAGCCAATTAACCAACAAACCAATATGTCTTTGAAGTGCGGGAGGGAACTGGAGTACCCAGAGAAAACCCACGCGGTCACGGGGAGAATGTACAAACTCCGTACAGACAGCATCCGTAATCAGGATAGAACCCAGGTCTCTGGGGCTGTGAGGTAACAACTCTATTGCCGTGCCACCCTATGACAATAATAAACTAAACTTTTAAGTTCGCAGAGAATATCAAAATAGATGGTACAGTGCAGAAGGTGATTTAAGATTTTAACAGGATGTAGAACAATACGGTGTTACAGTGGTGCAATTGTTGGAGTTGTTGCCTCACAGTGCCAAAAATCCGGGTTTGATCCTTACTGTCTGTGTAGAGTTTGCACATTCTCCCTGTGATCAAGTAGGTTTCCAAAGACGTGCGGGTTTGCAGGTTAATTGGTCCTCTGTAAATTGCTAGAGTGGATGGGAAAGTCGGATAACATAGAACTAGTGTGAACGGGTGATCAGATAGGAGCAAACTTTAGCCAATTGGCCCATTGAGTTTACTCGACCATTCAATCATGGCTGATCAACTCTCCCTCCTAATCCCATTCTCCTGCTTTCTCCCAATAACTCCTGACACATGTACATGCTGGTCAGCATGGCTGGATGGGCCAAACGGCCTCTTCACATGTTGTATCTCTAAACTCTAAACTAAGCTTCCGCATTAGTTCCAAAGGTTGCTGATGACAAGAGAATAGGCTAAGAACATTTTGCAAGCTAACATTTTCCTTTCAGTAAAATGACTGAGATTATTGGTAAGAACTCTATAAACACCACTAAAAGAAAACACTTGAACCATTGCATGGATTCCTATTTGTCATGTTTGAATGTAAAAGAGGGAGTTTCTGCTTTTAGTGATGAATGCCAGAGTTGACACAAACTCAATTTCTGCCGAGTTTCAGAGACACCTGGAATGTTACTTGTGCAAGTGGCGAGCACGGTGTGCCAGAGACCTGGGTTCATACCTGAGACGGGTGCTGTCTGTACGGATGTTTGTATGTTCTCCCATGACCTGCGTGGGTTTGCTCCGGCAGCTCTGGTTTTCTCCCACACTTCATTGGCTTCAGTGAAATTGTAAATTCTCCCTAGTATGCGTAGGATAGTTGGTGGGTGGGGATTGCTGATCAGAATACACTCGGTGGGCCAAAGGGCCTGTTTCTGCACTGTATCACGAAACTAAACTAATCTTCAAGCTTACAAATAAACTAATTGTTCTGAGGAGGCCAAACCCCAAATTGTGTGTTCCCTGGCAAGTGAAGCACAACTTCTCAATCTATCCAATCTTTGGCATCAAGTGAGAGAGAAGTTGGTATCAGGAGTGGTTCTGCTGTTTTTGTTACTGCAGTGTTACTTGAAATAACTTCAAACATTAGTAAAAAAGCTTGAGAATGAGGCAACATGGGTGTGTATTTAATATTAACATTCATATTTCTTGCAAAGATGTGATGTATTTTGGTAGGAAATATATTTAGATAGATTCGTAATTTTTCTGTTTCTCACTATAATAAAACAACAAATAGCGTTTTGTGAAGACGGTTCAATCTTTCACGACTTTTCTGTCATTCATTTAGATTATGGTTTTGTTTAGTTTAGTTTATTACTAGACTAAGTGGGACCCATTGGGTCCCAGCTGCACACAGGGCTGGTCCCCCAACGCAATATTCCACCTCTCCACCAATTTCAACACACACACACTCACACACACTCTCACACACCCTCCACCTCACACATACTCACACACACACCCTCACTCACACACACACACACACTCACATACACACACACACACACAATCCGGTAGGTGGCGCGACTCTGGTCAGCAGCGGCCTCTGCAGCCTGTCCGCGTTTTTATTTTTTTTTGTCTGTGTTTTTATGTAGTTTTTTTTATTTTATTTTGGGGTGTGTGAGGGGGTGGGGTGGGGGTGGGGTGGGAGGCACTTTTAAATCTCTCCCTGCACTGGAGACCCGACCTTTTCTCGTCGGGTCTCAGTTGTCGTTGGGGCTGCAACGAGGAGCGGCCTCCAACAGAAGAAGCCGGGGACTCTGGTGCCGACTTGCCTCACCGTCACGGAGCTGGCCGAGACCGGAGCGGGAGGAGTGGTGGAGGAGCGCTGCCGCTGCCGCTGCTGCTGCTGCCGCTGCTGCTGCTGATGCGGAGGCTGCTACTGTGGGTCTGCGGACGGCGGCACCGGGAGCCCGCGGATCCCTGGAGGGAGACCGCTTTTCAGGGCTCCTGCAACGGCGACTTCTCCCGCCCGAGTTGCGGAGTTGAAGAGCTCCTGGAGCGGGGCCTGACAGCACCGCCCCGCGCGGCTTGGAATGGCCGCGGGACTCTGCAAGCGCACGCCGGGGGCTCCAACATCAAGAACCCAGTGTGCGACCTCGCACCACCCGACGTGGCTTTAATGGCCGCGGGACAATTCTTGCCATCGCCATTTTGGGGCTTTGACTTTGACTCTGACATCGGGGGGGGGGGGGGACTAGTGCAGTGGAGAGATAAGTTTATTTGGCCTTCCATCACCGCTATGTTATGGCTGTTTATGTAAAATGTAAATTATGTTGTGTCTGGGGTCTATTTGTGTGTAATGTATGTAATGTATGGCTGCAGAAACGGCATTTCATTTGGACCTCCAGGGGTCCAAATGACAATTAAATAGACTATTGACTATTGACTATTGACACACTCACTCACACTCACACATACACTCACACACACATACAGACTCACACACATACACCCACACACACGCATACACTCACACACACATACTCTCACACACACACACATACACTCACACTCAGACACACACACACACACACACACACACACAAATACACTAATACACACACACAAATACACTCACACTCACACAAATACACACACACATACATTCACAAATACTCACACACACACACACACACACACACACACACACACACTCACACACATACACTCACACACACACTCACACACAGATACACTTGCACACACATACGCTCACACACACTCATACATACGCTCTCACACACTCACATACACATACACACTCACACTTAGAGACACATACTCACATTCACACTCACACACACATACTCACACACACACACTCACACCCTATATGCATGACAGTAAACTTTCTTGAACCTACTCACACGGCTGAGCGCGGCCTCTCCACTGTGGGGCTTCAGCAGTCAGCGGCACTTCTGTAATCAGCATGACCTCTGCACTCACCGGAAATTACGCAATCAGCGCAACCTGTCCACTAAGCGGAAGTCACAAAATGAGCGGGACTTTTGGACTAAACACAGTCAGACCTAATAAAGCATTTATTCCTTCCAAACACAGTCGGACCTAATAAAGCATTTATTCCTTCCACAGTCAACACAGTCAGTCGACCTAATAAAGCATTTATTCCTTCCAAACACAGTCGAAGCTAATAAAGCATTTATTCCTTCCAAACACAGTCGGACCTAATAAAGCATTGCAGTTTCAAGCACAAGCAGTACAGCAGGCCAAACATGGTAATGTCATTAAGGGCTAACAAATCATTTATTGCAAGTACATTGCAGACTCACAGTTCAGTTGATTCACAGCTTGGAATGAGAGTCGTGGCCTCTCCCTCGCGATCACGCAGAGTGACTGACTCACGTCCAGGCATCTGGGGTTTTATAATCCTGTCCCCCCCCCGGAAAGGGCGTTACCTCCATCACGGTGATTGACAGACGAAAGGACCAGTCAGCTGATGTCAAGGTTTTTGAAACACTCATAACTTTTTTATTTTTCATCGATGGGAAAAATCCTCAGGGCTGGCTCAGCGGAGGGGGACTGTGAGTAAGATGGCCTAAAATCATAGCGATACATTGTAGCGTTTTTGCTAAAATCAATATACAGCGCAGACAGGAAGTGGTCAAGATGAGACTTTTAATTATATAGATTTTAGACCACTTTAGAGATGCAGCGCAGAAACAGGCCCTTCAGTCTACACCAACCAGTGATCAGCTCCTACACCAGTACTATCCTACACACTGGGGACAATTTTACAATTTTACTGAAGCCAATTAATCTACAAACCTGTGCGTCGTTGGAATGTGGAGGGAAAGCAGAGCACCAGAAGTAAACCCATGGGGTCACAGGGAGAACGTACAAAACTCTGTACAGACAGCACCTGTAGTCACCGTATCGAACCCGGGTCTTTGGCACTGTAAGGCAGAAACTCTACCGCTGCACCACTGAGCTGCCCATGAAGAAGGAATGACAGGCGAGGAGGAGAAATAGTTGCAAGTGCAGGTCGGGCACAGGGTAAGGAGATGGTATATTGAACTTTAGACGTCGTGGAATGTAATTTAACCTAGTTACTCAGTCACGCTCTGGATCTCTCTGTCTGACCTCATTCCCATGGCTCCACTACATGAAGATTGAATCTGCATGTTCCAGTCACTGAGCAAATTTATGATGTTTTATAAACCTCGGATCCTCATTTCCTGTTGACAGCTAGTTGCCATCATCAATTTAATTGTTGCATCCACAATTTTCCATTGAGACATACAGCGTGGAAACAGGCCCTATGGCCCACTGAGTCCACACTGACCAACGATCACCCCGTACACTAGCACTATGCTACATACCCTTCTTTAAACATTCTTCTGAATTTTCTTAGTCATTGCTGGTGACATTAAAAGGGCAATTTTCGTCATTTAACTTTTAACCTGATCTGAAGTTCAGTTATAACACATAAATACTGTGATTGTACAGCAGGTCAGGGGCAGAGTTTCTTGCGCAGGCTGATTCACTGTCTGATTCCAAAAATTATGTACTAGCCGCAACTTATAAATATGATGAAACACTGTCTTCTTGGCCGGTTCAGTACAGCAACAAAACACTCATGAACCTCAACATAATCAAAAACAAGGCAAAATTGTAATTAATCTACCTGCTCTATTCTTCGCATGATTTTGTACACTTCTATGAAGGATGATCTTATAGAGGTGTCTAGGGGATTTGAGCTATAGGGATAGGTTAAGCAGGCTGGTACTCTATTCCTTAGAGTGCAAGATGATGAGGGGTGATCTTACAGAGGTGTATAAAATGAGGAGAGGTATAGATCAGGTAAATGCAGAATCAATTGCCCACAGTAGGGGAATCAAAAACCAGAGGACATAGGTTTATGGTAAGGGGGGAAAGATTTAATAAGAACCTGAGAGGTAACGTTTTCGCACAAACGGTGGCAGGTGAATGGAATGACCTGCCGGAGGATGTAGTTGAGGCAGGTACTATCGCAACATTTAAGAAAATTTTTGACAGATACATGGATAGGACAAGTTTAGAGGGATATGGGTCAAAATCAAGGAGATGGGACTAGTGTAGATGGGACATGCTGGTCGGTGTGGGCAAGTTAGGCCCAAGGCCCTATTTCCACTCTGTGTGGCTCTATGAAAGCAGCCTGCTTACTTGGGCATTCTGCAAACTATTCTAAAATTCATTTGCACTATATAGTCTTAACTATATCTTAAAAATTGGTAGTAGTAGAAACAAGGAACATTAGAAGCTGATCTACATGAAAAAGATACAAAGTGCGGGTGCAAATCAGCATGTCAGGGACAGAATAAGAAGTTTAAGAAAGGTTGCTGTCAGATTAGATATTTAAAAGAGTGGAGCAATTGTAATGCATGATCGCAGATCCACTTCTGTGACTAGTACATAGAGTAACCTGGGTTGGGGGCCATCTTCGATGGATAAAAGCAGCTATGTAATGCTGAGACTTTACTGTGGCACTGGTCAGACTGCATTTGGAGTATTGAGTTGTTGTGGGCCCCATATCTGGGGAGGGATGTGGTGGCATTGACGAGGGTTCACGAGAGGTATACAAAATGATCCTGGGGATGATTTGGTTAACACATGATGAGCGTTTGACAGCACTGGGCCTGTACCCACTGGAGTTTGAAAGGATGAGTGGAGATCTTATTGAAACTTACCAAATAGTGAAAGGCCTGGATAGAGTGGATGTGGAGAGGATGCTACCACTAGAGGGAGAGTCTAGGACCAGAGAGCCTCCGAATAAAAAGGACGTATCTTTAGAAAGAAGTTGAGGAAGAATTTCTTTAGTCTGTTGAATTCATAGCCACAGACGGCTGTGGAGGCTAAGTCAATGGGTATTTTTAAAGCGGATATTGAGTTTCATGATTAGAAAGGGTGTCAAAGGTCAAGGGGAAAAGGCAGGTGAATGGGGCTGAGAGGGAAATACAGATCAGCCATGGTGGAATGGTGCAGTAGACCAGATGGGCTATATCGCCTAATTCTGCTTCTGTTACTTATGAACTTAGGCAACATACAGTGCCCTCCATAAAGTTTGGGACAAAGACCCATCATTTATTTATTTGCCTCTGGACTCCACAATTTGAGATTTGTAATAGAAAAAATCACATGTGGTGAAAGTGCACATTGTCAGATTTTAATAAAGACCATTAATAAAGAAATTACAGCAGAGTCTATACATAGTCCCCCCCATTTCAGGTCACCATAATGTTTGGGACACAACAATGTCATGTAAATGAAAGTAGTCATGTTTAGTACTTTGTTGCATATCAGGTGCCGACTCACCTCACCGTCGCGGAGCTGGCCGAGACCGGAGCGGTGGAGGAGCGCTGCCGCTGCCGCTGCTGCTGCTGCTGCTGCTGCTGCTGCTGCTGCTGCTGAGTCGGAGGCTGCTGCTGCGGGTCTGTGGACGGCGGCACCGGGAGCCCGCGGATCCCTGGAGGGAGACCGCTTTTTGGGGCTCCTGCAACGGCGACTTCTCCCGCCCGAGTTGCGGGGTCGAAGAGCTCCTGGAGCGGGGCCTAGCACCACTGCCCCGCGCGGCTTGGAATGGCCGCGGGACTCTGCGAGCGCACGCCGGGGTCTTTAACACCAAGACCCGGTGTGCGACCTCGCACCACCCGGCGTGGCTTTGATGGCCGCGGGACAATCGCCATCGCCAGCCGGGGGCTTTGACTTTGACTCTGACATCGGGGGGGAGAGAGTGCAGTGGAGAGATAAGTTTATTTGGCCTTCCATCACAGCTATGTGATGGATGTTTATGTAAAATGTAATTATGTTGTGTCTGGGGTCTATTTGTGTGTAATGTATGGCTGCAGAAACGGCATTTCATTTGGACCTCCAGGGGTCCAAATGACAATTAAATAGACTATTGACTATTGATCCTTTGCATACAATGACTGCTTGAAGTTATGAATCATGGACATCACCAGTTGCTGGGTGTCTTCTCCGGTGATGCCAGGCCTATATTGCAGCCATCTTTAGTTTATGCTTGTTTTGGGGGCTAGTCCCCTTCAGTTTTCTCTTCAGCATATAAAATGCATGCTCAATTGGGTTCAGTTCGGGTGATTGACTTGGCCACAAGAATTGACTATTTTTTAGCTTTGAAATACTCCTTTGTTTAGCAGTATGTTTGGGATCATTGTCTTGCTGCAGAATGAACTGCCGGCCAATTAGTTTTGAGGCATTTGTGTGAACTTGAGCAGATAGGATGGTCTATACACTTCAGAATTCATTATGCTACTACCATCAGCAGTTGTATCCTAAATGAAGATAAGTGAGCCAGTTCCTTCAGCAGCCATACATGCCCAGGCCATAACATTCCCACCACCGTGTTTCACAGATGTAGTGGTATGCTTTGGATCTTGAACAGTTCCTTCCCTCCTCCATACTTTGCTCTTGCCATCACTCTAATATAAGTTAATCTTCATCTCATCTGTTCACAAGACCTTTTTCCAGAACAATGGTTGTTCTTTTAAGTACTTTTTGGCACCTGACCATCCTATTTTTGCAGCTAACCAGAGGTTTGCATCTTGCAGTATAGCCTCTGTATTTCTGTTCATGAAATCTTCTGTAGACAGTGGTCATTGACAAATCCACACCTGACTCCTGAAGAGTATTTCTGATCTGTCGGACAGTCTGCTTGGGGATTTTTCTTTATTATTGAGAGAATTATTCTGTCATCTTCTGTGGAGATCTTCCTTGGCCGGCCAGTCCCTCTGCGAGTAGTAAGCTCACCAGTGCTCACTTTCTTCTTAATGATGTTCCAAACAGATGATTTTGGTAAGCCTACGGTTTGGCTGATGTCTCTAAGAGTATTCTTGTTTCTCAGTCTCAGGATGGCTTCTTTGATTTTCGTTCGCACAACTTTGGTCCTTAACTTTGATAAAAGTTTCCAAAGGTGATAGAAAAACTGGAGGAAAGACTAGGTGCTGAGAGCTCTCTTGTACCTGCATTAAGGAGGCAATTAAACACACCTGAGCAATTACAAAGACTTGTGAAGCCATGTGTCCCAAATATTATGGTGCCCTGAAATGGGAGGGACTATGTATAAACAATGCTGTAATTTCTACACGGTGAAACCAAAACGTATAAAAATGGTCTTTAATAAAATGTGACAATGTGCTCTTTAACCACCTGATTTTTTTCTATTACAAATTTCAAATAGTGGAGTACAGATGCAAATAAATAAATGATGGGACTTTGTCCCAAACATTATGGAGGGTACTGTATCTGGAGAATTTGAATAGGTGATGTTTTGGGTAGTGAACCTTGACTGATTTTAACCGGGGCGGTGGGTGCCTGGAATGCGCTGCCAGAGGTGGTGGTTGAGGCAGATACAATAGTGGTATTTTTGGGCAGCGGGCAGGTGCTATAGACCTGCACAGGAAGGTAGACGCTCTTACCTTACGAGTCTCGGGCAGCTAGGGCTCGTCAACCTGGGAAGGCAGTCCATCTAGGAGAGGAAAAATTGTGATTTAAAACCTTAACTGCCTTGTGGTGATATCCAATCATGGAAAAGGCTCCAGGATTAAACCTCAAGAAAATCCTGAGTTGGAGCCCCTAAGGCAGTTCGTCATTGTCTACAACCTCGCTCTGGCAGCTCCTGCGACGGCGCTGGTGCCAAACTGTAACGGCCCTGCTGTTCCTTTGGATCGATCAGCGACGTGCAGAGGGGGGACGTGCTGCGTGGGCACCACCCTGTCCTCTTTATGACATCGCCCAGGCTTGCATTCGACCAGGATGCATCACACATGGTCAGTCATGACCGAGGCGGGCCTACTACTGCTACTATTTAAGAAGCTTTTATATAGGCACATGGATGTCCAAGGAATGGAGGACTATAGCAAGTACAAATTAATTTAAGTTTGCATCATTTTTGGCATGTGTAAGACCCTGTTTTGACTAGCACAATGAACACACATCCGACATCTTGTAAGAAAGATTTAATCTGCACCACCAACTGAAACTTGTAGAAGGTCACCTGACCTCAGTCACGACGCAGGCACATAAACCAGCTTCTGTTCTTGGCCTCAAGGGGTGCTGGCATTTACATTACATTACATCTCCCCCTTTACTTTATTTACATCGCAGGGCTCTCGCTTAACTTTTTATCCCTGGTGCCAGCCGGGTAACCTCGGCAGCTTTTTTGGCTGCCAAATGACAGTTTAGGTGGTCATTTAAGACGGCTTGCATGACATGTGCGATAATGTGCTCAGACGAAGTGCATAGTTTAGCAATGTTACAAAATTTTGAGATTTAAAAAATCAAGTCTGCAATTTATCCCATCAGATAAAGCATAACAATAAGTTTAATTTGACACCTAATTCACTTTCATATCTCAAGTAATAAAAAGGTTATGGCCATTTTCATACTCGGAAATTAGCATCTTGTTCCCTATTGATTTTCTATGGACATAACAAAAAAGCTGTGATCGAGGACAGTCAAAAGCACATAACCTTCTTAAAAATTAAGAGAACTGAATGAAATTTTCAGTTATCATAGATTGAACCATTCTGAAACAAATATAAAATAATCTTACTTGGAGGACCTGAAATTAAAGCATATAATTAGTTAGTTACCCAATTGTAGCTAATTTCAAACTTCAATTACTAGATCTAAACATCTATCCATTTTATAATAAATGATTAACATTTTTAAATAGCCTAAGTGTCCAAATAATATTCACAAATAATTCACAATAAAACATGATTTTTAAATCTCATTTACATCAATTTATAGGCCAAATGGAAGGAATTTAGTGTTCAATTGCTGTAAATTAAAGTCCATTTAAATCAGCTTTCTAGTGGGATCCTGTGAACGCGCTGGTTTAGAACGTTCACATTGCGGTAGATTTGTGCCCTCAAATGCCCAGAAAAATATTGCGGGATATAAAGAGCCCAAAATGAACTATTCGCTATAGAAAACTTTATTTACAGGGTTCTTAAGAAGCCCCTTTTAATGTAAAAATAAGGTACATACCTTTAATTGTTTGCTTTATAAAACACTGGGGCTGCGAGAAGTCGCGGGTTTAGAGAGTGATTTTTAAACTACTATAACTATTATACAAGGCCATAAAAACTAATAATACCTTTTGCGACGGGGTCTTCCAGCAATTTTCCGTTAATGATTTACTAGGCTGAACATTTTCGATTGCAACAGCCTAGTAAAAATCGCGTTTTAAACCCGCCCCCTCTAAACAGCGCCAAAATCACACACACGGGGCTGGGACAGATTCTCAATGACGATTCAGGTAGGTTTTGTAACATACCTACATAGTTACCAGTCGGAATTATGGTCAATGAAGCATTCACATATTATTTCTACTTCAAATAAAGTCACAAACTAAACATATTCACCAATCAAGACATGAAATATATCACAATGGCATGCAACAAAATTACAATACAGTATCTCATCTCGTTTTACACGTTGCAATGAATGAAATTTCTATTATATCTTTCCACTTCCAAACAAAATTCTGGTTGGATTATTCAGCGTATGATCAACCTCGGTTGAGACCAAGTGCAGGCTTGGCGATCGCTTCGCACAATACCTACTCAGTTCGAAATAACCAACCTGATCTTCCGGTGGCTCAGCACTTCAACTCACCCACCCATTCCAAATTCAACCATTCTGTCCTGGGCCTCCTCCATGGCTAGAGTGAGGCCCACTGCAAATTGGAGAAGCAGCACCTCATATTTTGCTTGGGCAGTTTACATCCCAGCGGTATGAACATTGGCTTCTCCAATTTCATGGGTAGTCCTTGCTTTCTCCCTCATTCCCCTCCCATTCCAAGATCTCCCCCAGCCTACTGTCTCCACCTCTTCCTTTCTTTTTGCTGACCCCCCTCCCGACATCAGTCTGAAGAAGCGTCTCGACCCGAAACATCGCCTATTCCTTTGCTCCTTAGATGCTGCCTCACCCGCTGATTTTCTGCAGCTTTGTCTACCAAAGGGATCCCACCACTGGCCATATCTTCCCATCATTTCCCCTGTCGACTTTCCGCAGAGACCGCTCCCTCCATAACTCCCTGGTCAATTCGTCCCTTTCCCACCCAAACCACCCCCTCTCCTGGCACTTTCCCTTGCAACCGCAGGAAATACTACACTTGTCGCCTTATCTCCCCTCTTGACTCCATTCAAGGACCCAAGCAGTTGTTCCAGGTGCAGCAGAGGTTCACCTGCACCTCCTCCAACCTCATCTATTGCATCCGCTACTCTTGGTGTCAGCTGCTCTACATCGGTGAGACCAAGCGTCGGCTTGGCGATCGCTTTGCCCAACACCTTGCTTGGTTCGCAATAACCAACCTGATCTTTCGGTGGCTCAGCACTTCAACTCCCCTTCCCATTCCAAATTCGACCTTTCTGTCCTGGACCTCCTCCATGGCCAGAGTGAGGCCCACCGTAAATTGGAGGAGCAGCACCTCATATTTTGCTTGGGCAGTTTACATCCCAGCAGTATGAAAATGGAGTTCTCCAATTTCAGGTAGTCCCTGCTTTCTCCTCCGCTTCCCAGCTCTCCCTCAGCCCACTGTCTCTGCCTCTTCCTTTCTTCTTCCCGTCCCCCCCCCCCCCCCCCACATCAGTCTGAAGAAGGGTCTCCACCCGAAACGTCACCTATTTCCTTCGCTCCATAGATGCTGCCTCACCCGCTGAGTTTCTCCAGCATTATTGTCTACCCATTCACACGTTCTGTTATCCCACTTTCCTCACCCACTCCCTACACATTAGGGGCAATTTTACAGAGACAAGTTAACCTACAACACCAATGCGTCTTTGGGATGTGGGAGGAAACCCACACGCTTGCAGGGAGAATGTGCAAATTCAACACAGACAGTGTCCGAGGACAGGATTGAACACAGGTCTCTGGCGTGTGAGGCAGCAAGTCCACCAGCTGTGCCACTATATTTCATTTTCCAACACACAAAAAATATACGTTGATAACTTTGGTTACTAAAAAAAAAGAATATCCATTTTCAGTCTTAAATCTCTAAGTGACGCTAAGTCCCCCTTTACAGCTTCTGTATGTTTTAATTCAGTTCAAGACAATGGGATAGTACATTGGCCATAAAGTTGCTGCCTAAAATTGTCAGAGACCCGGAAGCGACCCTGAATATGTAACTGTCTGTATGGAGTTTGCTCCTTGTCCCTTTGATCGCATGCGTTTTCTTGGGGTACTCTTGTTTCCTTCCACATTCCAAAGGTGTGCAGGAACCTTTTTCAGACCCAACCCAAAACGTAATATTTTCCTTTTGTCCAGAGATTCTGTCTGACCTGTTGAGTTACTCCAGCTTTTTGTGTCTATCTTCAATTTAAACCAGCATCTGCATTTACTTCCTACATATACTATACGATAGAACTTTATTAATCCCAGGAGGGAAATTGTGTGTGTGTGTGTGTGTTTGTTTGTATATAGTTATATATTCATATATAAATATAAACTATTTTGTTTTCTCGTTTATAACATTGTTTACAGAGTACTATGTTTACATATTCTGTTGTGCTGCTGCAAGTAAGGATTTCCTTGGGACGTGAGAGAATAAACCACTCTTGACTTATGTCGCTAATGTTTGGTATAGAACTAGTGTACGTGTCGGCGTGGACTCGGTGGGCTGAAGGGCCTGTTTCCACGCTGTATCTTTAAATTAAACTAAAAACACTAAAGCCAGAGGAAATCTAAAGAAGGATCTCTACCTGAAACGTCACCCAATTTCTTCTTTCCAGAGATGCTGGCTGCTCCATGGAGTTCCACCGCACAATTAAAGCATGGAATAGTCTTCACCCTACAATAGGTACCTTATATACTCGCACAGCAGTGTTAGGGTATTTTTTCTTTTTCAGCCTTGAACTGTGCAAGATGCTTGTCTGACATGTGTAGGATGGCTTCTACAGCATTTATCACATTCAACAGTGCGGTGTGCTTTTCCGCAGGCATGTTTGCACCGGGCAGCCGGCTCAGGGTGTCGGGGACAAACATTTCACGTCCCGACTTCCACCGTATTTCCAGGTCGTACAGTAGCGGGTGCATTCGCATGCGCTGGAGTCTGGGACTTAATTTGTGTAGTGGCTTGGCGAGCAAGCCTACTAACGGCTTGTGGTCAGTAAAGACTACTGTGCGCTGACCGACAATGAAGTCATGAAACTTTCTACATGCGTTCAATATGGAGCACAGCTCCTTCCATATATTCACATAGTTGCGCTCTGCCGCGTTCACACGTCGTGATGTGTAGGCAACAGGTGCCTCGTCTTGCATTAGGACCGCTCCAAATCCGCTGTTGGAAGCGTCTGTGGCAATTGAAACGGGCGCGTTCACATCATACAGTTTGAGCACGGGTTGTGATGTGAGAAGACACTTCAGCTTGTCTACTGCATGTCTGTGCTTCTGCTCAAAATGCCACGCTACTCCCTTTCCTGTTAGCTGTCGAAGTGGGGCGGTGAACTCTGAAAGGTTCGGAATAAACTTGGCCATGTATGTCACCATCCCCAAGAACGTTTGCACTTCAACCTTGTTTGTCGGGTATGGCATTTGTAGCAGGCTGCTGACATGAGATGGGCTTGGTGACACGCCTGCTTGCGAGATGACGTGTCCCACATATTCAATCTCATTTGAGCGCATTGCCGACTTTCTGGGATTGAGCTTTAGGCCGGATTCTTTCACACGCTTTCACCCTTGCGTCATGTTGTGCTGCATTCTCACCCCAACCGAGAATATCGTCAACGATTATATCCAGCCCTTCTAAATCACCGAACTCTTCCTGCATCGCCCGCTGCCAAATCTCACTTACGGATGAGATTCCAAATGGATGTACGATGTATCAGTATCTCCCAAAGGGAGTATTAAATGTGCCAGTACACACTTGTAGCGTCAAATTTCAAGAACCATTCTGTCTTCGGCATGCGGGCTGCAATGTTCTTGAACGTCGGCATCGGGAAATGCTCCCTGCGAATGGCTGCATTGAGGTTACATGGGTCAAGGCATATGCGGACTTCACCATTAGGCTTGTTAACAACAGTCATTGAATTCACCCAATCTGTCGGTTCGCTCACGGGCTTTATGACTCCCAAGCTTTCCTTGCGCTCTAATTCAGCTTTGAGCTTATCGCTGAGCTTGTAGGGGATAGTGTGGGGCGGGTTTTGCTTAGGTTGCACATTCTCTTGCAACGCTATGTTGTACTCATGTTTTATTAGCCTTCCCAGCCCTTGGAAAAGCTTGCGGTTTTCCTCAATGATCTTCGCAGTGTATGATGGGCTCGCACTCACACCATCAACCGCCTCATTTCGCACAAGAAGCACAAACTTCTCACACGTCAGTTTCACAAATATGGGTTTCACATTCCCCCTCACTATTTGAAAGACAACCCTATATACTTCTTACCTAATTTAATGTTCCCCTTTGCCTGTCCCACGGGCTTCATTGTATGTCCAGAGTATGACCTCAGTGTTACGTTTGTGTTCAGTGAGGCAAGACCAGTCTTTCTGAACAAGTGCTTTGGCAGGATGTCAACTTGAGCTCCAGAGTCAAGTTTGAACTCAATGTTCACCTTGTTAATGCTGCACAGCTGTCCCCATTCACACGTCGAATCAATCATGGCGTCAATCACGGCATCAATGTAGAATATATCAAAGTCGTCGTCAGGCAGCGGTGAAGCTGTCATCTCAAACTCGATGTCGCGGACGTCACGGCTCCAGTCCCCAGCCTTTTGCCTGATTAGCCAGTCATGTTGTCGGGAAAGTGGGTGGCTGTTGAGCGCTCTATTTCCCGGGCAGTCGGGGATCTGGAAAATGTCCGATCTCTCTGCAGGTGTGACATCTCATGTACTGGGCGGGGCAGTAATTGGTTTGGCGGTATCCTTACCAGAATTACGGATTTTCTGTGTGTGGTTGTCTGGTTCGCGAATCCCTGCCTCGGCCCCATGGCCGACTGGCGCTGTCCCATTTCACGTAATCAACTGTCCCTTCGGTGGCGATGGCGGTTGGGGCAATCTGCTTCACGTGCTCGGCTGATGCTTCGGCAATCATACACATGTCACTGCATTTTTCCAGTTAAATCATCGCATTGTAGTAGTTTTTCCCGGAGCGGCTGGCTAGTGATTCCGCAGACGATCATGGATAATGCCAAACTCACAATCATTAGCTAAATACTTCACTGCAGTGTGGTAGCTGGAGAAGGTCTCCCCATGCCGCTGATTACCTGTATTAAAGATGTACCTTGTGAGAGTTAAGTTCCTTTTTGGTTCACAGTATGTCTGGAACTTATTCTTCAGCGGTTGTATCTTGTCACATTCCTCTGGGGCAAACCCAAAGGACTCATAAAGTTGCTGAGCGGCCGGCCCCGCCACGTGGAGGAATGTTGCACACCAAATCTCTTCTGGCTTACTCGTCAGTTCTGTTGCCGTCTCGTACAGCTGGAATGCCCTTATCCAGTCCTTATAATTCTTGGCCAAGTTCCCTTGCATGGAGAGTGGTCCTGGTGGCTTGAGTCCTGACATTCTTTTCTTTTGGTTTTATTTCCTGACACCATGTAATGTCTGCTGTAAGACCCTGTTGTGACTAACACAATGAACACATGTCCGACATCTTGTAAGAAAGATTTAATCTGCACCACCAACTGAAACTTCTAGGTCACCTGGCCTCAACCACGAGGTACAGGCACATAAACCAGCTTCTGCTCTTGGCCTCAAGCGGCGCTGGCATTTACATTACATTACATTACAGCACGGACAATGTGGGCCAAAGGGCCTGTTCCTGTGCTGTTCTGTGCTCTTGAGTTGTAAGCTGCAACGTGTTCAGACAGAAGAAATGTTGGGGGTTTTTTTAAGATACAGTTTTGAAACAGGCCCTTCAATCCGTTGAGTCCGCGCTATCTCATGATCACCGGTTCACACTAGTTTAATCCTACACACTAGGGACAATTAACCTGCATGTTTTTGGAATGTGGGCGGGAACCGGAGCACCCAGAGAAACCCCATGTGGTCACAGAGAACGTATAAACTCTGTACAGAGTGCACCCGTGATCAGGATAGAACCCGGGTCTCTAGCAGCAATTCTACAGCTGCACCACTGTGCCGCCCCACGCTTGTGTTTAGCATTTGCTGTAACAGTGCAGGAGAAGACCAATGAAAAGGTGAGAGGGGGAGCAGATCATGTGCAGAGAGAGTACATGAGTTTAAATTGGCATCGTGTTAGTATACAGTAGGTAGTGTGGGCAGAAGGGCCTGTTTCAGCAATTTTAGGTTCTATAAATATTTGCACTTAAGCTTGTTATAGGCAGTGGGTTTACATCCTTGAGCTGATGATGAATTTAAAGCCTGAGTACATGAAAATAACATGGAAACATTACAAATGTGTATATTTAGATATTTTTAATCTCTTTGCATAAATGTGCTTCATATGACACTGGACACTTTGCAAAAGTGTTAATTAAAATAGAAGATAAAGTGCAAAAAATTGCAGAAGTAAATAAATCAATTGGCAGGTTAATTTATTTTTTAGGAAAACATGTAAGATCATTAGTAACTAGTGTCATGTTATTATGGGTATAATTGCAAAGACATTGCATTGCAAACATTTTGCAAGATTAAAAAAAAGCTAAAAAGCTGTTTCTATTTTCATTAAGAAGTGAAAATATCACTAATCCTTTGAGTGCTTGCAATGCATGTACTCAGAATGAGTAGAAACAAGGAACTACAGATGTTGGTTTACGAAAAATGACTTGTTGGGGTGGCACAGCGGTCGAGTTGCCTTATGGGCCTGTCCCACTTAGGCGATTTTTCAGGCGACTGTCAAGTTGCCGGTCATCGCGTGAAAAACTGCCAGCGCTGTCTGAGTGAAATTCACACGGTGCAAAGCCAAGGTGATACAGACACACACCGCAATGAACAGGAAGGTTGGCGCTGTAACTAAGATGGCTAAAGCACAGTGTATGGTCCTTTAAAAGAGGGGGAGAGAAGGAATGGAGACAACTTATAAGAAGCCAGAGATACATGGCTGAGAAGCTCGGCGGACATTTAACATTTCCGGTCGGTTATCCGTGGATCTGAAAAGTACTGCTTAAGCTTTTTTTCCCAATGAGCCAATGAAATTCACCGGTCAGCACCGGCTACAACGTACAAGAACCTACGAGAACCTTCGGCCTCCTGGCAACCCATTAGGACCTCTTGGCGACCCACCTACGGCACGAGAATTCTCGTTACTCTCCATGACGGCTTCATTCTGGTCACCGCTAATTTTTCAACATGTTGAAAAATTTGCGGCGACTATAATGAGGTCATGACTAGTTCCCAGAATGCGGGAACTCCTCATGACCATGAAGGCGAAGCCGCGGCAACCACCTGCGAACATGTGGCGACGAAGTGGCGTCTGCAAAGTCTCCTGCAGTCGCCTAAGTGGGACAATCCCATTACAGTGCCAGAGAACCAGGTTCACTCTTAACTACGGATGCTATCTGCACGGTGATTCTCACTATGACCAGGTGGGTTTTCCATGGGTGCTCCGGTTTCCTCCCACACTCCAAAGAAGTACAGGTTTGTGGGTTAATTGGCTTTTGTAAATTGTCTTTAGTGTGTAGGATAGAACTAGTATACAGGTGATCATTGGTCGGCGTGGACTCAGTGGGCTGAAAGGCCTGTTCTCATACTGTATCTCTAAAAACTAGAACTAAGACTCAAGCGCTGCTGTACTCAGGCAGCATCTGTACTCTGGAAAGAATGTATATTATATAAATGACATTAAATAAAAAATGTTTATTTAAACGTAGGCAAATTTGGATAGGAAGTACGATTTATAAATATAATACATGTACTATGAGTTGAGTGCATATCAAAAGCGTCAAGAGTGTTTAACTGTCACAGACACTAGATTCAGAGTCAAGAGTGTTTAACTGTCACAGACACTAAGACTGGAACAAAAATAAATCTTGCTGCTGCAGCTTTTTGCAGGCATATTAATGCAACCACACAACAAATAAATGTACGATAAATAATAAAAACAACATCATCAGTTATTAGTCTGCAAAAGGGCCCCAACCCGACACATCATCAATTCATGTTCGACAGAGATTTTGCCTGACCTACTGAGTTACTCCAGCACTTTGTCTTGTTTTCAAACCAGCATCTGCAGCTCCTTGTTTCTACATTTTGAATGCTCCATTGCAAAATCACAAGATATGCCTACTTTGAAGAAGTTCTCCTCAGTCTGAAAAAGGGTCCCAATCCTAAGCCTCATCCATTCATGTTTTTTGGGAGATACTGCCTGACCTGTTATGTTATTCCAGCACTCCTAGTATGGGAATTTTTTCCGGGTGTTCCGGTTTCCTCCTGCACTCCAAAAACATACAAGTTTGTGGATTAATCGGTTTTGGTAAAACCGTAAATTGGCCTTAGTGTGTTCGATAGTGTTAATGTGCGGGTATCACTGGTCGATGCAGACTCGGAGGACCGAAGGGCCTGCTTCCATGCTCTATCTCTAAAGTCTAAATGATTATTTTAACAATAATAACATTTTATTAAAAAGGGGAAAACAGTAATATAGGTGGTATGAATTGGATTTGTGCTGTACCTTCATACTGCATTGCAAACTTTATTTCAAGCTTGGAGGAAGTTAGTCAAGATGGGACATGTGATAATGTAATTATGTTCCTAAAGCATACCCCGTTAGTCTAGTTCTATAAAACACTGAGTTAAGCACTGGATCAACTAAACTTCATTATTCTCAATCACAAACAAACTTCCTATAGGATACCTAACCAACACCACAGGTCCGATCCTTGTCTCTACTCGTCCAAGCCCTTCAGCCTCGTGCGAATAGACACCTCCAGGCAGTCAGCACGGTCCCAAGTGCTACCCCAGAAGATCAATCTCAATCCATGTGGTATCCCCTATTTTATACTCTATTGGACCCGTGGCGTGAAATACATGGGGAGGGGTGCAACCCTTACAAGCCAATAACAAATAAAGATCATATAACACATTTATTGACAACTCCATAACCCAATCACTAAATACCCCATTACATTTTTTCCACAAAAGGTTCTAGTTGGAAGACAGTTCACCAAAGTAAAGAAACATTTCCCCAGGTAACATAAACAATTCGAGCAAGGTTCCATGCTTTAACCAATCACAAGATAACAGTGTAAAGACCCCGCAACATAGTTAACAATATTTTTTAAAAACATCCCATTCTGTAACCAATCCTGATCATGTATTTGCAGCCAGGCTCAGCTCTTTCTACGAAACCCTCATACATATTAACAATTGAGGGGACATCTGGACATCACCCTGTGCTTAGCTTCCTCCCAGGGTCCAGACACTCTGGAGCCATGAGCCTCATGGCTTTGCAGCTTTTAGCAGAAAGATGACAAGTTGGCTTTGCAAAGGCAGAGATCCTCCATTTTGTCACATACGAAATTGGCCAATATTATAATTCCCCTCTTTTATCATACTATGATAACCAAAAACACAAAAAGATAATCCAATTCTAGCCAGATAACCTAACATGACGTGCTTGTGTGATCTCTCAGAATTTCAATGAGCTCCCCGAGTTTTCATAGGCGTAGTTCTATGATTCCTGTCTGATGAGTCTCCACCTCCCGAGTTTTCATAGGCGTGAATCCCCTCCATCCATCCTGCCAGTTGCATCTGTTCTTGTCTCTTCGATGAGTATGATGTTACCTAAGAGATTCCTAGATAAAATAAGTTAGCAGCCTACTTTTCCACTGATACTCTTGCAGTGGTGGAGATGCACCCATGCATTAACCTCTACCTTCACTGCTGTTGCTGTTGGAATTCCTCCAATTCTTTTCTTACCCAGTTCTTTATAAGGACAGAGTCTCCAGGCTCCACCTTAGTAGAATAAGTCAACAAAGGCAACTCGCCATACATTGCTCGCACCCTACAATGCAACTCTCTCAAGGCTGTAGTCAAAGCCAGAATGTAGTCGGTCATCTCCGCAGTCTTATGATGTAAATTTATAATTTTCATCGCATTCTGGTTCCAAGGTTTTCTTAGGGGTCTACCATAAACAATTTCAGCTGGGCTCAGTCTAGATTTCCCTGCAGGCATGACTCGCATTTGAAATAAAGCTATGGGGAGTAATTTAATCCACTCAATTCCGGTCTCCGCCTTCAATTTAGCTAATTTAGTTTTCAGGGTCTGATTTGATCTTTCTACAAGTCCAGCAGCCTGTGGTCGATAAGCACAGTGTAATTGTTGCTGGATGCCCAGCTGTTCACAAAACTCCTTATTAACTTGCTCAATAAAATGTGGACCATTGTCTGAACTAAGTCGAATAGGAATGCCAAATCTGGGGTCAATTTCTTTCATTAACACCTTGACAACAGTAGCCGCTTTGTTATCAAGTGTTGGATAAGCTTCGATCCACCTGCTGAATACATCGACTATGACGAGTATATATGTATCGCTGGCACTTTTCTAACTTGATGTAATCCATTTGTAATGTTTCAAAAGGACCCATGGGCAAAGGTGTCTTTCCATCTCGCCAACCAACTCCTTTTCCAGGATTGTATTTCTGGCAAATCAGGCAACTGCTACTCACTTTCTGGGCCAATGTTTATAATCTTGGATGCCACCAAGAAGCTAAGAGAGTGTCTCCTACTGCTCTTGCACTGCAATGAGTTGCATAATGCATGCACTCTACAACCCACACTGCAAGATGATCTGTCATACAAGTTTGCCCTACCGGAGTGGTCCATAATCCTGTCATACAATCTAGTGTACACCCAAGCTTCTTCCATCGTTCTTTATCCCTTTCAGTAGCCTCCTCCTGCAACTGAATAATTTCCTGGATGGTTGGCATCGGCTTTTCCGAGGGGCCCTTTACCTAAACCTTTAGTCTGCCTCATCATTTTTGGCACCACCATCTTACGTTCCCGGGATACTTCTTTTGCTGGCTGATCGGCACTATGATTACCTATGTCTGTTCGGGTCTATCCTCTTTTGTGTGTGCACTACATTTCATGATTGAAATTTGTCTGGTTAGCGTGAGGGCCATTAATAAATCTGTCACCAATTGTTTATTAGATATTTGAGTTCCTGCCGAGGTTAGCAATCGAGGTTAGCATTTCTCCATAATTGTCCAAAATCATGTACTACTCCGAATACACATCTAGAATCTGTATAATGTTCACCCATAAATTTTTCTCGATAATGCAAACCCTAATTAAAGCAAATAATTCAGCCTGTTGTGTTGAATAAGGGTGACTCAAAGGCAGCTGCTTCTACATTTTCCCCATCTTGATTTATAATAGCATACCCAGGCAATTTCTCACCCCAGGGTCCAATGGATGCACTCCATTCTAGGTGCAATGTCATGTCAGGGTCCTCTATAGGTGCATCTCTTACGTCCTCCCTCACAGATGTCTCTTCCTTGATTATAAACAAACAGTCATGTCCCACCTCTGACTCCTCTTGGGGTGAAACAAGATAAGATGCCGGATTAATTGTTGTACAATGCTTAAGCTGAAGCTTCGGGTTATTTAATAAGTAAATTTCTTATTTGTTCTGGTGAGCCATTGTTAGGTGCTGAGTTTGCAGTTGCCCTAACAAGGCTGCCACTGAATGCAAAGTATATAGTTCCAGTGGGTGGCGCAACTCACGTCGCAGCGGCCTCTACAGTCCGTCTGTCTTTTTGTTATTTTTTGTCCCGTTTTAATGTAGTTTTTATTTTTTTTTGATGGGGTATGTGTAGTGTGTGTGTGTGTGTGGGGGGGGGAATCGGGAATTCACAAATTGGTTAGAGTCTGCTTTTTTCTATACTCCTTTCTGTTGCCGAAATTATTACTCCTAAAAATTATATTTTTTCTTGGGCCATCAGTACTTTTGACTGGGAAACCACATATCTCAAATTCGCTAGGTGATTTAGTAATTGAGCAGTGTCTTCACAGTTACTTGGTTCATCCATGCTGGCTACTGATAAATCATCCACATATTGTACCAGGGTAGATCTTCTTATGAAATTTAAAGTACTCAATTGTTCTTGTAGATATCGGGAAAACAAGGTAGGCGAGTTAATGAATTCTTAAGGCTGTATTGCTGGCCCATGTACGTGAAAGCAAACAAATATTGCCTGTTCTTATGTAGAGGCAATGAGAAAAAGGCATGTTGCAGGTCTACTATTCAAAAGAATTCTTGCTTCGGTTGGGATTAGAGCTAAGATGTGAGCAGGGTTTGGCACAAGGGCATGGAGCGGTTCTACAACTGCATTAATTGATCTTAGGTCTTGGACCAATCTGTACTGGTTTCGGAACTGCAAAGATTGGTGTGTTGCAAATAGACTGGCATTTTACTAAGATGTCTTGTTCCAGCACTCCGAATTAACTTGTCTATGCTGTTAATGGCCTATGGTTTCAATGGGTATTGTTGTATCGAAGGCAGTGTCACCCCTTTCTGGAGAGCTCCTTGGATTGGATCAATGCGAACATATCCTACCTGAGCAGCATCTTCTGCCCAAACTTGCGGGACCACATACTCATAGACCTCACTCCCCAGATGCTGGCGTAGCCGGGCAATAACTGTCCTCGGGGCCTGATAGAACTTAATTCAATTCAATTCAATTCAACTTTAATGTCATCGCACAAATACAAGTATCAGTACAACGAAATGCAGTTTTGCGTCAGTCCGTAGTAGTTGTACATAAAGAGAAAAAAAACAAGAAAAAAAATAGAAAGAGAGAAGATACAGAATAATCAATAGACTGTCCTCAAAGGGGGACCTGATAGAACTTAACAGTACATTGGTTAGACAAGTTCTGCTCTTCGTACTTATTCAGGTCTGCCATGTTAATTGCCTTTTTCACCATTGCTCATAGATCTTTTGCACTTGCTGGAAAGTGTATGTGGAGCAACCTCTGCAGTTCGTTTCCATAGGTTCACAGGTACTTGAGCGTATCCAACCGTGCCCTCTTTTCCTATCATGAGTGTCAAAATTCTTATATTCCACTGTTTCCTCACATCTATTGGGTGATTTCACGAAAGGTCACTGGATCATAGATCCTCACCCACGTGACCGCAAAATTTCACGTTTGCTCACTGCATTTCATCAAAACATCAATAATGCCTTAGTTTTGATGACATGCAGTGAGCAAACGCGATAATTCCCGATATTTTCGATCTTTATATCTGCACGGCTACCAACTTCCGCTGTTATTTTCCCTTCAGCGCTCTCTTGTCTTTACCTTCGTTTTTCTTTATCTTCTGGACTCTAAAGTAAGATAGCTGTGCCTCGCGGTCACCCCGACTGGCACAGTTATTTACAGCTCAAAAACTAACTGTTTTCGCGGTTTTTAACAGGTTTGAAAGTACGCGTTTCTAGCATCAATATCATGTACTGGAAGTGACGTTTGTACCCCAGTTAAATTTTGCGGTCACGTGGGTGAGGATATATGATCCAGTGACCTTTCGTGAAATCACCCTACATTGTTTCCCTTCTTAGCTTCACTGTAGCTTCCCCTTGGATCTTGCACCATTCTCTCCTTCTGTCTTCGTGAAGGGCATTCCCTGCTCCAATGACCCAGCTGGTTACAATTAAAGCAAGCACCCGATACTACTACTTTATCAACTTGAAAATATATTTTCGGGGAAATATGGGGCTGTCTATCCTCTTTCCTTGATTCAGGAGTATCCTTCATTAATTTCTTCCTTGTACAATTTCCAATAATTATTGTGATGGTATGTCTAATTTCGTTATCTTGATACATTATTTTGATTGGTCCAGGGATAAGGGTCAGGCAATCTGGTTTCTACTTTTCAGGTTGGGACACTTCTTCAGACTGATGGGGGTCAACTAAAGAATACACAAAATGCTAGAGTTATTCAGCGGGTGAGGCAGCATCTCTGGAGGACATGGATAGACAATGTTTTGGTTGAGGACCCTTCTTTACACCCGACATATGAGCTATCCATTTCACATTGATGTTGAGCAAAATTGCACTAAAAGTTAGTTTTAATATTGCATAACCATCACTAAAGTAAGATGTTTTAAAATTGGAGAAATATTTTTTTAATTAAAATTATTCTTTTGTGGAACATTAAAACATGAACACGTATCGTTTGTTGTGGAAGGCTGGATTGCCATTTCAAGGAAAATTCTTGCTCAACTTCTCTGGAGGACATGCATAGGTGGCACAAGTCTGAAGATTTGTTTAGAGAGTACAAGACTAAGGACATCAGAATGAACATGTAAGACAAATTCAGTGCAACATCTGAGGTCAGGATCGTACCTGGGTCTCTGGCACTGTGAGACAGCAGCTCTTTCAGCTGCTATGAAACCGATAGGCCGAATTGAGTCCTATTCTGGGACACTAACAACGTTACTTCAGAAGATAAAAGGAACCAGCATCTGCAGTTCTTTTCTCCACAATATTACACGTTGGGAATGAACGTAATAACAACTTGTCACTTTGTCCTGCACGTGTATCTTCTGAGTGACACCTGATTGAATGATTGATTCATACTTTTATTGTCACATGTGACATGTCACAGTGAAATTCTTTGTTTTGCATACCATTATAGTCTCCAATGGTCCCCCTTTGTTCTCAATGCCCCCCCCCCCCCCACGCCAGGCCCCCCTTTGTTCTCCCGGAGGAGCATCCTTGACCAATCTCTGGCTCCCACCATGGACCTGTGCTCGGCTGCCCACCTGTAGCCCCCTCCATGAGTGACACCCAAGCAGCCCCCCCCCCCCCCCCCCCAAACAGTGACACCTGTACCCCCCCCCCCCCCCCCTCATCTTTACTATGGGTGTTCAGTCACTCTACACCTCCATTCCCCACCAGGAAGGTCTTAAAGCCCTCTGTTTCTTCCTTGGCCGCAGAACCCGCTAATTTCCCTCTACCAACACTCTCCGCTGCACTAGCAGAGCTGATCCTTACCCTTAACAACTTTGATTTGTCCCATTCCTCCAAATCCATGGGTCCCAGCTATGCCTGGGCCCCAGCAAAGCTTGGCTCTTTGTAGGGTACGTCGGCCAATCACTATTCCAGGCGTGCACTGGCCCTATTCACAAACTGTACTTCTGCTACATTGATCAATGCATCAGTGTTACGTCCTGCACTCATGCAGAACTCACTGACTTCATTAACTTTACTACCATCCTGCACTCAAATTTACTTGGACCAGCTCCGGCATCTCCCTACCATTTCTTGATCCCACCGTCTCCATCACAGGAGACAGACTATCAACTGACATCTATTATAAACCCACTGAATCCCACAGCTATCTAGACCACCCACTCTTCTTCCTGTAAAGACTCCATCCCCAACTCCCAATTCCTCCGTCTACACCGCATCTGCACCTAGGATGAGGTATTCCATACCAGGACATGGGAGATGTCCTCATTCTTTAGGGAACGGGGGATCCCCTCTTCCATCATAGATGAGGCCCTCACTAGGGTCTCCTCGTTATTCCGCAGCTCCGCTCTTCCTCCCCTCCAGTCGTAACAGGGACCGAGACCCCCTAGTCCTCACCTTCCAACCCATCAGCCATCACATACAGCACATAATTCTCCATCATTATTGAAACATCCAATGGATCCCACCACTAGCCGCATCTACCCATCTCCACCGCATTCTGCAGAGACTGTTCGCTCCGCAACTCCCTGGTCAACTCATCTCTTCCCACCCAACCTACCCCCTCCCCAGGTACTTTCCCCTGCAACCGTGGGAGATGCAACCCCTGTCCCTATACCTCCCCACCTGACTCAGTCCAAGGACCCGACAGTCTTTTCAGTAAATTGGAGAATTCAATATTCATACTGCTGGGGAGTAAACTAGCCAAGCAAAATATGAGGTGCTGCTCCTCCAATTTACGGTGGGACTCTGGCCAATGAGGAGGCCAGGACAAAAAGGTTGGATTCGGAATGGGAGGGGGAGTTGAAGTGCTGAGCCACCGGGAGATCAGGTTGGTTATTGCGAACTGAGCGAAGGTGTTGGGCGAAGCGATCGCCAAGCCTACGCTTGGTCTCACCGATGTAGAGCAGCTGACACCTAGAGCAGCGGATGCAATAGATGAGGTTGGAGGAGGTGCAGGTGAACCTCTATAGCACCATATCTCGCTTGGGCAGCTTACACCCCAGGGGTAATAGTTTATATGTCTCCAACTTATGGTAACCCTTGCTTTCCTTCTCTCTCCGTCCATCCCCATCCTAGTTCTCCAACTAGTTTCACTGTCCTGATTAATTCTACTGTTTGTATGCCTCCTGGTCACCTTCCCCAGAGCCAACAATAAACAATCTATATTTTCCTGATCATCGTCAAGTTGATTTGTCGTTTTCACACCTTACCCTTCCATAGCTCTCGACTCCGTCCCCTGACTCTCAGTCTGAAGAAGGGTCTCGACACAAAACAAAGGAGGAGTAAAAGGTAGAGAGAGAGAAAGCCATTGCTTCTTTCTAGAGATGCTGTCTGTCCCGCTGAGTTACTTCGGCATTTAGTGTCCGCTTCCCAACCCAACTGCTCCGCGCCGTCCACGCAGCCGCACGTGACCACACCCCCTTGGTGGCCCCGCCCCTTGGTGACACAGGTGCCCCGCCCCTTTCTTCCTCGCCCATCCTGAATAGGCTCAGGCCCCGCCCCTCCTCCCCTGGTGCCCCGCCCCTCCTCACCTGGTGCCCCGCCCCTCCTCACCTTATGCCCCGCCCCTCCTCACCTTATGCCCCGCCCCCTCCGTGCCGCTCAAAGATCGCTATTGGATCGTTGGTGCCGTCTGGCAGCCCCAGCTGACCCCCTCAGTGACCGTTGGCCCCGCCTCCTTGCTGAAGGCTCCGTGCCACCCAAAGATCTTATAGCGTGCCGCCCGCCCTCGCGGCCACACGTGACACCGCCTTTAAAGTCATACCTGCGCCCCGCCCCCTCGCCCTTCATGAATGGGCAATTCCGACCCCGCCCCCTCCTCACCTAATGGCCCCGCCCCTCCATACCTGCGGCCCCGCCCCCTGTCAATCACGTCGCGGGCGGGCAGCGCTTGGCGGTTTCAGATCTGCCGAGCCTGTCGCTAGATGGGACGTTTCATCCACACGCCGGCTGCCTGCACGTTCTGCCGGTTCTCCTCGGAAGACGTAGGAAAGTCATTATCTTGAGGAGTGGCAAGGAGTTTTACGCATAGATTTGTGTTATCTTGTCACAAGTCATCCCCAGTCTAGAGCCACCGGCGGGCTCGCGTAAGGATTGCAGCCGCGAGCCCGTGCCTAGGCCCCGGCCTGTGGGCACCGACCCTATCGGAAGAGCAGCTACCCGCATGCAGGGCACGTACAGTTCACCGTAAGAGAAAGAGCGAACAGAAACAAATCCTGGGTATAAAAACATAAAGGAGATTTCAAATACAAAGTCATGGAGGGGCAGAGGAATGAGGCTTCGGGTTCTTCCCGGGGCAAGGAGAAGTCCGGCAAGTCAAAGAAGAGCCTGGACGAAGGAGAGAAGAAAACCAAGTTTGTGAGTCTTTAACTTTTTTTCTATTAAGAAGGAGGAGTAAAAGGTAGAGAGAGAAAGCCACCCCTAACCCTTATCAACCTGTCATGGACTCTTATTGAAGAGACTTACCCTGGAATTAACTTCTCTCACTCAGTTGTTCACACCAAAGTCAAGGAAATGTTGTTGATTGATGACGGAGTGCTACTATGCCCTAGATTTAACGAGATATGTTCTTACTGTTAGCAAAGCGGAACACAACTAACTGTGTGTGGTACTTCCTTGTTGAAGAAATGTTGGTTTGTTTTCTGCTTTCAACATTTTTTTGCAGTGGAGCTAAGTGTACTGCAATTTTTTTAACACGTTGCTCAAGACCTTTCACCTCCTGTCATGATGCATGCCACAGTTAGTAAACTTAGACAAATATCGTTAATTACCCTTAGGACTGGTACAGGGGTCTGCAGTATCCGAAGTTTGTAAACTGAGCCAAGCATGTAAATTACATTGTTTTTATTTTGCTGTGGATCACTTTATTGTTTTCAGGTTAACAAACATTGTTTTATTTTCTAATTTAAACATCAGGAAACTTTGGTTTCCTGTTTATTTAAAACACTTCTGCTTCAAATTTTCTAATATTGCTGTTGGATTAGAGCCATCCAGTAACATGAACACCATTATACATGAACAACATACATAGATTATACCAGAAAGAGGTTACAGAGGTTTTGAATAAATCATGTTAGACAGCTGTTTTGTAATGTGACCTCTTGAGATAGAGATATGACAGTAAGGTGGGAGTATAACAAGTTACTTCCATGGCATAGAAACAAAGAACTGCAGATGCTGGTTTATACCAAAATGTAAACACTAAGTGCTACATCGACAACTCATCGCGGCTAACTCCTGCACCCGTGCAGAACCTATGGACATACGATACGATACATTATATCCAAATCATTTTTCTCCAGAGATGCTGCCCGACCCACTGAGTTACTCCAGCACTTTGTTCCTATGTTTGTTAATTCCTTTGCAGTGTCTTTTAATGTCTTTTAACGTGAGTATTTTTATCATTATAATTGAGAATCATTGAGCAGCTTTATTGTGTGTCATATTAGCTTGTTTCCTTAATACTTGAAGGAGGCCAATTCAGTATAAGTCCACACTAGCTCAAGGAACAATCACAATTCTCACTTTTTTCCTATATTCCCATCAACTACCCTCACTAACACTAAAAGCAACTTACATTTTAGTTTACAAATCTCTAAGATTTGGGCTGATAGAACTTCCTGGCAGAAGTATATACAATTATGAAAGGTATGGATAGGGTAGTCAGTCAACCTTTATCCGTGGATAGAAAAATCAAATATTAGAGGACATAGTTTTAATGTGAGATGGGCAAAGTTTAAAGGAGTTTTGCAGGGCAAATCTTTTACACAGAGAGGGCTGAATGCCTGTAACGTGCAGTAGTGGGGTGGTGGTTAAAACAGATATGTTAGTGGCATTTTAAAAGCTTTAGGAGAGGCATATGGATATGTAAAGAATGGAAGGATGAGGGGTATGTGCAGGTCGATAAGAGAGGGTCTTGGCATTATGTTTGTCTCAGATATGTTGGGCTGAAGGGCCTGTTCTAATGCTGTACTGTTCTATGTTTTATGAAACTGGAGTAACTAGAAAACCTGTACAGTCACAGGCAGAATGGGCAAGTTCTACACAGACAGCACTGGAATTCAGGATTGAACCCGGGTCACTGAACTGTAAGGCAGCAGCTCCATTATCTGTCAAATTGAAGCAATATTGCAAAATAATACAGCAGCAAAACGATGTGAATGCTTTGTTGTGGATTTGCTCTGATGGCGCATTAACCCCAACTACCAACTCTCATCAGCTCGCTACAGATGTTTCCTGAAGTTGATTATTGCCAGCATCTCCGATGACAGATGACTGTTATCAATGGAAATTCCACACGTGCTTTGTCTAACTGGCAGAACACAATTTTGATGCCCCTTTGCATTTATATTAACTTAATGCATTGAAATTTGCTTCTAAATTTTGGTAGAATATAGTTTACAAGCAGGCTACATTCTATGGGCAATTACTGGAAGTAGCAGGGGTGCTTGACCGCAGAAAAATGGATGGCTAACTACAATTAGTTTAGTTTAAAGATACAACATGGAAACAGACCCTTTGGTCCACCGATTCCACGATGACTATCGATCACCCTTTCACACTAGTTCTGTTATCCCACTGTCTCATCCATTTCCTACACATTAGTGGCAATTTATGGAGGCCATTTATTCCACAAACCCGCACGTCTTTGGGACATGCGAGGAATCCCGGAGCACCCAGAGGAAACCCACATTGGTGCAGGGAAAAGGTGGAAACTCTACAAAAACAGCACCCGAGGACAGTAGCGAACCCGGCGTTTGGTGCTGTGAATGCCGCACATTACAGAGCTTTGGTGGGATCATACATGGAGTACTGTGTGCAGTCTCTGTCTATTTTTCTTACAAAGAGAAAGTATAGCAAAGTATTAACAGGACTGATTTAATAGATGGCAGAATTATTCCATGAGATGAGAATAAATTGTCTTGGTTTGTAAGCATTTGCATTTAAATGAATGAGAGAGAATCCAGTGGAAGCCTCTAAAATTCTTGTCAGGCTAGACAGTCTGAATGTACAAATGGGTGTTTCCCTAGAATGGGATATCATGAACAGCAGATTTGGGTTATGGGGCATTTAAGAATGAGCTGAGATATTTCTTCTTTAAGGGTGATCTTATCTGGTGGGCAGTCAGGGGCTGAAACGTGCCAGTTGAATAGGTGGGAAAGGCCAAAATACTTATTGCACGCAAATGAGCCCCTCAAAACACAATACAAGATTACAGTTCATAAAATATGGAGTGGAATTGAACTGACCAGCTCTTTTTTGGCCAGCACAGACATTTATGAATGGGATGTGTAACTTTTTATGATTCATTTGAAAATAATCTGCAGGAGAAGTAAGAGTACCTGAAGTATTTTTACTATTTCAATCACTTTTTTTTGGTACACCGAGCAGCTTGGTATAATCTGGAATGTATTACCTAGAAACATGTCAAAATTGGTTCAGTTCTAACTCTCAATAGTTGATCAGATATGTATGTGAAAATATATGTTCAGGGCTGAAGCGGAGTGAAAATAACTACCTCTTCACAAGTCTTGGGACAGATTGACAAAATGCTGATTCTGATTGTAGTGATTTTCAGCTGGTTATTTTGATCATAACCTGTTTGTCAAGAGGTTTGCGTAATAAATCTATATCAAACAGCCATTCAGTTTGTTTTGTAAAACGTTTGAGTGAAATTTACAAATAAACAAAGATGTTGGAAACAAAATCTTTAAAAGTTCTGGAAATGCTCAGCAGTTCCGGCAGCATCTTTGTGAAGCGAAACAGTTAATGTCTCGGGTCCAACTTCCTTTGTAAGAGGAGTTTGCCTGAGGAGTTTGTTGGCTTTCCACTGCAAGTGGCAGCATTGTTTTTTTTAAATCAAGACTGAGTTTACCTTTGCACATTCAGGTTGCAACTCCAACCAAGTGTTTGGTTCATAGGAGAACAAAGTAGTGAATGAAACTAAAATAAAAGCACCAAACAGTGGAAGAAGCACCAGGCAGGTTAGGTAAAATGTGGAGAGTGGAAACTGATTGGGGTTCCAGGTGAAGGCTTGTAACCTTTCGAACACAAAACAATACAGCAGCAACAGGCCCACAATGTCTGTGCTGAACACATTGCCAAGTTAAACTAAACTCCTCTGCCTGCACACGACTAGTACCCCGCCACTCCCTGCATATCCATTTGAATTTTATTTTGCATTTCACTTTTGCTGCATTTCTCTTTGTTTCTGTTGTCACTAGTTGTTGGAAGATTGTACCCCTGCAATTGAATTGAATTGAATTGAATTTCCTTTATTGTCATTCAGACCTTACGGTCTGAACGAAATTTCGTGCCTGCAGTCATACATACAATGATACAATAATAACAACAATAAACACAAATTAACTTCCACCACAGTGAGTCCTCCAAACACCTCCTCACTGTGGTGGAGGCAAAAATCTTAGGGTTGCAGTCTCTCCCTCTGCTCCCCCTGCGCTGAGGCGATTCCCCACCGGGCGATGGTACAAACAGTCCCTCAGCTCACCGAACCCCGCGAACAGGCCGGTTCAAACACTGCGGCCCGGGGTGGTCGAAGCCGCCGCACCTCCAGTCCAGCACACGCAGCCGCCGGCCCGCGGCTGAACCCAGGACTCTGGACACCGCCGCCAGAACGTCGTCCCAGCCACCGGAGCACCGTCCCAGCCCCCGGACCGGATCGCCCTCACGTGAGTACCGTTCCACCCTCGGGCTGAGCCACTCCAGCGGCAGTGCCGTTCCTCCCTCGGGCTGGGCCACTCCAGCGGGAGTGCCGTTCCTCCCTCGGGCTGGGCCACTCCAGCGGGAGTGCCGTTCCTCCCTCGGGCTGGGCCACTCCAGCGGGAGTGCCGTTCCTCCCTCGGGCTGGGCCACTCCAGCGGGAGTGCCGTTCCTCCCTCGGGCTGGGCCACTCCCGCGGGAGTGCCGTTCCTCCCTTGGGCTGGGCCACTCCGACGGGAGTGCCGTTCCTCCCTCGGGCTGGGCCACTCCAGCGGGAGTGCCGTTCCTCCCTCGGGCTGGGCCACTCCAGCGGGAGTGCCGTTCCTCCCTCGGGCTGGGCCAATCCAGCGGGAGTGCCGTTCCTCCCTCGGGCTGGGCCACTCCAGCGGGAGTGCCGTTCCACCCTCAGACTGGGCCACTCCAGCGGGAGTGCCGTTCCACCCTCAGGCTGGGCCATTCCAGCGGGAGTGCCGTTCCTCCCTCAGGCTGGGCCACTCCAGCCCCTCACCATGCTGCTCTCACGGGAGCACCGTTCCATCCCGGGCTGGGCCGGGAACGAGCCCAGGACGAGTCCTGTCAGCTGCCTCCAGAGTCCCGAGGTCGCCGGCTCTGCCGGAGACAAAGAAGGGGGATACGACAAAAGGTCGTATTCCCCCGAAGGGAGTGACAGCAGCCCCCGTTTCACCCCCCACCCCCCTCACCACATAAACACAGCCTAAAAACCAAAAACATAACTAGACAAAAACGAAAAAAAACAATACAAAAAAGTAAAAACCAACGGACTGCAGGCGAGCCGCTGCTGCCAGGGCAGCGCCGCCACTGTGAGGGTTGCACCTTGTGCAAAGTAAGTTATACTGAACTGAAGTAATGATTTAGTTTGTCATAGGGTGTGAAAACGCCCTTTGGCCCAACTTGCCCATGCCGACCAACATGCCCCATCTACACGTCCTAATTGCCTGCGTTTGGGCCATAGCCTTCTAAACCTATCCTAAGCATGTACCTGTCTGTAGATGTTTTACTGTTTAGTGTGCATATTCTCAAGGATATCCTCAAGAATCTATTAAAACTGCACAGAATAAATAAGCTCCTTGCAATGAGGTCTGCAATAAAATGGCATATCAAATCCATTATCTCATTCATTACTGTACTTCCTTTGATCCTGATTTCAATTAGATCTGGAATTATATATATATTGATCACATATGGGTCCTGCAGTGTTTGCATTAATCAAGTATATTTAAAGTAAAATAACCTATTTCTCAAAGGAGGAAAAGACAATTTCAATTCAGATGAAGTAGGGCCAGGCCACTGAATTATTCCAGCACTTTGCGTTACATGCAAGATTCCAGCATCCGCAGTTCCTGTGCCTTCCCTTTATTTCAGATCAACCTTGGTAATGAGAATTAAGATTGACCCTTGAGATGAATCAGCTATAACAAATTCTGCTCATGGGAAAACTAGCAATTAGGGAATACTTGATTCTGGATAATACAGGCTGTTTTTGAAAGACATTGCTGGTATTAATGTTGCACTAGATAAAATAGTGACCAGGCAAACTGGGTTTTCAACATTGTTGTATGTGAAGCTTGCGGAATGCTGGATTATGCCACACTTTGGCACTACCTGTTGCATTTTCTTTACAGCTATGCTGTAAAAGATTCGTAACCTCAGGCAGTTTCTTCCTCCTTTTGAAAATACATTCCTTTTCTGAAATACCAACCTTGATACTGATAACTCTGCAAATTCGGAACTCTCTCAACTTTCTTTGCTCTCCTGAATCCTTGAATATTTTGCACCTCCTTCTGTATCCATCTCCTCTTGTTCTCTGTTTGAATTACTTCATTCAAGCATTCCACTCTCTGATACATGAACTATGATTGTGGCACATTACTTATTTGTCTGCCAATCAGATCTGCAATCCAACTGTTCTGCTTTTCAGCTTCCTGTAGTCCAAATATAAATATTTTAAAGCAAACTGCAGGTGCAGAAATTTTATCTAGAACTTAAATTCAGTACAAAATCTTTCCAACAAATATTGTTGCTACAAAACAGCCAATGTAGACATTGAACAGATGAGTTTGGGGTGGTGTCGATGGGAGAGAGGTAGGAGGCTTTAGATAGGTATGGAATGAGCTCGCATGAATGGATGAAACTTAGAGCAAATAAACTAAATACAAAAACAGTAGCTCCATTAGTACAAACTACAGTACTGAAGGAAACCAGCGGATCAGGCAGCATCTGGGGAGGGAATGGACAGGTGACGTTTCAGGTCAGGACCCTTCTTCAGAACAATACATAAGAAGGGTCCGTTTCCTCTTCCTGTTTTGCTCAAGATTCTGCAGTATCTGGTGCCTTCATTTGTACAGTTCCTTCAATTCCGAGATACATCAGAACAAAGATGGCCAAAGGTGATCCTGTGGTAAAGAATATATAAGATGCGAATGGTGAATAAAATGTTATTTATTGATGTTGGTACAACTCTGGTCATATCACAATGAAGGAGTGTGTGTGTGTGGCACGATCATTGAACTGAAGGGTCTCCGCTTATGCTGTGTTCCCTGGGGACTCTCACACACCGTTGTGGCTGTTTAAGGTCTGTTTATAATTTTAATGTAGTTATGTATCTTGTTGCTTTTTGTATGACTGTTGGCAAATCAAATTCCTTGTATGTTTACATACTTGTCTAATAAATTAATTACAATTTTAAATAATTTTAACGTGGAATGGTATAGAGAGAGCCTTCCATTGATCTGGAGTGGAAGGCTTAGTTGGCATTGGTGGGGTTGTGGAAATGGATGTCAGAAGAAGGGTCTCAACCCGAAACGTCACCCATTCCTTCTCTCCAGAGATGCTGCCTGTCCTACTGAGTTACTCCAGCTTTTTTGTGTCCACATAAGACTAAATGGCCACAGACTATGGCAAGTTACAGGAGCGTAACATCCAGGAAGTAGTAAAGTTTTGAGTTTGTAGACATGATTCATGTTCCTGGCCTGTTATCCAGTGATGCTTTATAGTTCAGAATGTGGAATGGAGGAAATGCAACACACTCCCACACTTAACTTAGTGATATGCAACTAGGTTGTGGTGAGGATTGAGGGAGAAATATTGGCCAGAATAGTCTGGATAACTTCCCTGATGTTTATTGAAATAGTGCCTGACAAACCTATGTATCCACTTGACAGGGCAAAATGGACTTATCTGAGAAATAATACTTATTCAGTCTCTCAGTGGAGCATCATTCTAGATTTTCGTCCTTGATTCACTGGAGTCGATTGCAATCCTGAAATCATGTTGATTCAGAGACAAATGAGTTATAACTGCAATTTGTGTCTTTTTCTCAAAAGTTGAATTGAAGCAAACTGCGAATGATCAAGAACTGGGTGGAAAGCAAAGCTATGTTGGAAAATTTAAATTCTGAAGTCGGAGTTGTACAGGATAGAAACACTATGAAGAAAGGTCCCAATTCAAATGTTGTCTCTCCTTGTTCTCCAGATAGGCTGCCTAATCTGCTGAGTTGCTTCAGTACTTTGTGTCGTTTTTTTGTAAACCAGCATCTGCAGTTCCTCTACAGTCTCCATCTGTATGACCTATTTACGTGTCAATATAACTTTGTTTTATATATCATAATATATTCCCATTCAGGGCTCTCACTTAACTTTTTTTTCCTGTCGCCAGCCGGGCAACCTCGGCAGCATTTTAGGTTGCCAAATGACAGTTTAGGTGGTCATTTAAGACGGCTTGCATAACGCGTGTAATAATGTGCTCGGACGAAGTGCGTAGTTACCAGTCGGAATTATGCTCAATGAAGCATTCACATATTATTTCTGCTTGAAATAAAGTCACAAACTAAACACATTCACCAATCAAGACATGATATATACCACAATGACATGCAGCAAAATTATAATACAGTATCTAATCTCTTTTTACACATTGTAATTAATGCAATTTCTATTATTTCTTTCCACTTCCAAACAGAAATGTGGTTGGATTATTCAGCGTATGATCAAACTGTGTCAATAAATCATGGACCATGGTAACATATATGCTTAACCATGCACATTACAGATTGATGCAAGCATGTTTTCTGTGATAGACTGAAAATTATCATGACATGGCCATAGCATGGGCTATTATTGCTATTGGTACAGAAACACTCTCGCTTCCCACATAATTTATCCACAACAAAATATACAGGTTGCAAGGAAATTTCTAAAGGCATTTTATGATAAAAGCTGTTAAAACTGATTATACCCATCTGACAGGTTAAACATTACACTAACTGACAAGAGATGGTTAAAGGACATAACTGCAGCAAATGTTCTTTTGGTAATATGCTTAAAGATGTCAAAACGCCACATTACCGGACATTCAGATTAGATGTATGTGCTGTGAAAAGCAATGAAGATACCCAGTTTGTACTCACCAGATTTAAAAAAAAATTATTGATAAATGCTGTTTCCATCATTCCCACTTCAGAATTAACATTAAAATTTCAACTGAACTATTTCCTGACCAAATTTGTGATGTATAGAAGTAGAAGTATGTGTAGAAATAAAATCTGGATAAATCCAACGTATAGTTGTGAATGTTGCTCATTAAATAACTACAGTACTGATACTCCATATTAAGTGCATTGATTTTAAAATGAATTCTGTAATAACGTGCCGACGATAGCAATGCCATTCGAACACTGCGATTTTAATGTTTCACAAGTTCACAACTTAATTAAAACAAATAATAACATTGGGAATGAAAACACATTTGATTGCATTCCGTCATCTAACATAGTCAATGTTCACTCTGGAGACATTTTCAGCGGAGTACGGTGTGGGATGGATAAATTGGGAGGGGGGGGGAGGAGGAGTTTGAGAAGGCAATCTGCAGAATGGATGGATTAAGGCAGGAGAATTAGTGCGTGTTGGAGTAGGTAAAATTATGAGGGGAGCGCGCAGAGGATGTCAGAGGACTTGAATGGGGGGGAATCTGTGCAGGATGGATGAGGGGGGATCAGTACAGAATGAATGGGAGATCAGTACAGGATGAATGGGGGGGGGTCGCTATAGGATGAATGGTGGGATCACAACATGATAAATGGGGGAATCACTACAGAATGAATGGAGGGGGGGATCGCTACAGGATGAATGGGGGGATCGTTACAGGACGAATGGGATGGATCGCTACAGGATGAATGGGGGGGCTCGCTACAGGATGAATAGGGGGATCACTACAGGATGAATGGGGAGATCACTACAGGATGGATGGGGGTGGTCGGTACAGGGTAAATGGAGGGTGGGTCAGTACGGGATGAATATAGCAATGTTACAAAATTTTGAGATTTAAAAAATCAAGTCTGCAATTTATCCCATCAGATAAAGCATAAAAATAACTTTAATTTGACACCTAATTCACTTTCATATCTCGAGTAATAAAAAAGTTATGGCCATTTTCATACTCGGAAATTAGCATCTTGTTCCCTATTGATTTTCTATGGACATAACAAAAAAGCTGTGATCATGGACAGTCAAAAGCCCATAACCTTCTTAAAAATTAAGAGAACTGAATGAAATTGTCAGTTATCATAGATTGAACCATTCTGAAACAAATATAAAATAATCTTACTTGGATGACCTGAAATGAAAGCATATAATTAGTTAGTTACCCAATTTTAGCTAATTTCAAACTTCAATTACTAGATCTAAACATCTATCCATTTCTTAATAAATGATTAACATTTTTAAATAGCCTGTGTCCAAATAATATTCACAAATAATTCACAATAAAACATGATTTTAAAATCTCATTTACATCAATTTATAGGCCAAATGGAAGGAATTTAGTGTTCAATTGCTGTAAATTAAAGTCCATTTTAAATCGGCTTTCTAGTGGGTTCCTGTGAACGCGCTGGTTTAGAACGTTCACATTGCGCTGGATTTGTGCCCTCAAATGCCCAGAAAAATACTGCGGGATATAAAGAGCCCAAAATGAGCTACTCGCTATAGAAAACTTTATATACAGGGTTCTTAAGAAGCCCCTTTTAATGTAAAAAATAAGGTACATACCTTTAATTGTTTACTTTATAAAACCCAGGGGCTGCGAGAGGCCGCGGGTTTAGAGAGTGATTTTTAAACTACTATAACTATTATACAAGGCCATAAAAACTAATAATACCTTTTGCGACGGGGTCTTTCAGCGATTTTTCGTTAATGATTTACTAGGCTGAACATTTTCGATTGCAACAGCCTAGTAAAAATCGCGTTTTAAACCCGCCCCCTCTAAACAGCGCCAAAATCGCGCACACGGCCTGGGGCAGATTCTCAACGACGATTCGGGTAGGTTTTGCAACATACCTAATGAATGGGGGGGGGGGGGGGGGATCAGTACAGGATGGATGAAGGATAAGTTCAGGATGAATGGGTAGGGGGTCAGTACAGGATGAATTGGGTGACCAGTAGGATGGATGGGTAGTGGCAGGAGAATCAAAGCGAGGTGGATGGGGTGATCAGCGCAGGATGAATAGATTGGGGGTGGGGGGGAGGGGAGTAGATGGGGAGGGGAGCACAAGGGATGTCAGTGAGGACTGAATATAGGCGGAAATGGGGATCAGTGCGGGATGGAGAGGAGGGAGTCTCAGGATAAGGGGGTGGAGGGAGGCGTACAAGATAGAGAAAGAGAGAGGGAGGGAGGAAGGTTAGCCCTCATCGGACAGGGCGGCATTATCGCCCCGCTGCCTTGGCCGTCCCTGTCCATCGCCAAGAGCCGCCGCCAAAGGGGGAGGCAGTTGGGAGCTCCTCGCTACTGCCTCCCCTCCTCCGCCAGCCAACAGGAAGGTGCGGGGCCAAACGGTGCAGCTGCTTCAGACGGCGGAAGGAGGCCTCCCCCTTCCTTCCTCCCTCTCAGCCTCGGAGTGCGGGAGGGTTTGTTTTGAAAGCGGATATGGCGGATTGGCAAATAGCGACCGCCATCAGGGCGGGCGGGGTGCGGGAGGAGGAGGACCCGCTGCTGCTGTGCGGGGCACGCCATTCGATCCGACCCTCCGTCATGCCGCACCTAGTATCTTTGCCCCGCACTGCAGCTTGTTACTGCCACCGACACGAAACGTCACGTTCCTTTTTTCCAGAGAAGCTGCCTGACCTGCTGAGTTACTGCAGTTTTTTGTGTCTATCTTCAGTATAAACCAGTATCTGCAGTGCCAAGCTGGGCAAAATGACTCGGCATTTTGGTTGCCCGGCAGCACTTTGGGCTGTCATTGGCACCTGGGCAACCGCTAATTTCGAGCCCTGCCATTGATGAAGACTAGAATATTCTTAAAATAAAATGCTGAAAAGCAAATATGTTTAGAAAACAGGTCAGGTGAAAGGAAATATGGTGAGGCAAATTAGCGAAGTACAAGGAATTTTCGGAGATTGCAAAATGCTGGAAGATGCACTATTTTTGTCATTGGCTCTACTGGATAATTTCCTGGGCAAGCATTTTCCTTTTCCCAGCTCTTTAATAATTGTCATCCATACGTTCATCCTTTTAAGCTATTTGTCCATAATAACCTTGATTCTGACAAGTCATCGACCAGGAGCATTATCTCAGATACTGCCTGACCTGTTGATTGTTTTTAGCACGTACTGCTGAATAACATCTTTGTGATCGGAAGTTGGTAGGATATTGTTACACTTTATTTTATTAGCCTTCAGACTATAACGGATTAAGGGATTAAACCTGTTAATTTTCCTACTTCTTATGTGTGTTTTGTTTTGTTGAAATCTGATTGTAAAGTATTAATAATTAATTAGAGACACAATTTTACTTTAGAAAACTTAGACAATTAAGGACCGAGAGAAATTATATTCAATTCATTATTAAGAAATAATTCAGTGAATTTGTTAACATGGGATTAGTGCTTGTCGTAGACTTTGAAGTGCATGTTTGTCAAGAATGTTTGCAGAATGCCAACATTTGTTGGTGGCAAGTGTACTTTAGCACATAGATTGTATGCATTTGTGAATGTTACTTATGCTCGTTTATATCACTAGAGATAAATACATGGTAATGAAATATGCAATTTGTGTTTCCATGTGAAGAACAAAAGAATGTTGGGGGAAAAAGTAGGCCACCATGCCTCTCAAACCTGTTATGCCATTCAATATGATCACAGGGGATCTATGCTGGCCTCAACTCTCTTTGCCAGTTCCCCACAACCCTCAATTTGTCATTCCAATGGATGCTAAAGTATAATTGCAGCCTGCTTTCAATATTTTCATTCTACCTCTCGATTTCAGGATTACCCTACCCTTTAAACTTATGAAATTATGCTGTAGGTGGCTGCATGCAGTGTGTATGGGAAATAAGTAGATGACCAGGCACCCAGGCCACAAATACATTTTGAAGTCTTCTATACGTCTAACTTGTTACACCTGCATCTACCTATCACTTGCCAGGGTTTGTCCCACCTCTTCCAGTTTTCTTCCTCCCACCCCACTCCTTCCCCTACTACAATTGGCCTGATGAAGGGTCACCTATCCATGTTCTCCAGAGATACTGTGTGACCTGCTGAGTTACTCCAGCACTTTGTGTCTTTTTTGGTAAGCCAGCATCTGCAGTTCCTTGTGTCTACAACCATCTTCAGCCAACAAGAAGAGAGGTGAGGGACAAACTCAAACCTACTCAATCTATTAAATACCCATTAACCTCCCCCAGTATTTCCAAAAATCCTTATTCCTTCCACTTAAACAGAAAATCAAATAGATTCTGCTATGTGCATTCCCCCGCTGCAAGCTACCCACTGTCCACATTCTTCTCAAATAAAAGTTGATAGATAAGAAGGAGATTGATTTAAGAGATTTTGCATCCATATGAAGACATTGAGAAATACTGTAAGGATGTACTCTTTGTAATGCATTTCTACAAAATTTGTATCCTTGGAAAGCAACGAGAGAATGACTGGGATGACAGTTTGCGACCATGGAGTCTCCTTCCATTCTGTGTCCAGAAAGACAGTTTGTAGCTTGACTGGATGGCCATCTCGACTGGTTCTGATCTGAGACCGTAGTAGTTGAGACGAGAAATAATTGGATTAGAGCAGAGGAAGGAAGAGAGAACAGAAGTTTAAACAGAGTTGACAAGATAACAGTGACAGGAAAAAAATGTGGCGTTAATACAGGATGAAGACAAGGGCACCAGTGGAGCTATTTTGCAATGTCATATCACCAGATAAGGACATGTGAAAGTGAAAATTCTATATTCTGAGAATGGTTCAGGGGATTCTCTAATAATTTGAAAAAAAATATGCAGAGCTGTGTGATTTCTTAGCTTTGAATTTGTGGCTGATCTAATGTAACTTCTTATGAAATGTACTTTAAATTTTATCTTCTGTCTAATTAAATCTTGATGCCCTGCATTATCAGGGCATCAAGATTAATGCCACAAGCCGAGCAGAAAGTTTAATTCCAGTTGCTGCTACGTTTGATCTTAGGCAGGCAAAGGTTCTCTTATTGCACTCGGTAATTCTTAGTTAGACAGAAGATAAATCCACTCTTAAGACATTGTCAACAACAATGTGCATTCTGACATAGTGTTTATCTTAATTATAATGCTATGGCTCTTGGGATGGGAGAGTTCTGATGCTGAGTATTGGTAATCGTTAAAGAGGACAGAGAACAACGCGAGTTCATGGATTAGAACAAATCCAATCTGGCTAATTAACGCATTGTCAGACTATTCTCAATCATCAACAGAGTTATGCATGATGCAATCTACAGAGCTATCATGTGGTACTTATTCACCAATGTTTCACTCGCCGAGTGAAGTTTGGATATTCTGAGTGAATACCCAAACTTCACTCGGAAGTTTGGATATTCCTGAGAACACTTGATTCAGGTCTCATTACAGCTTCAGTTCAAAGAGCAGAATTCAAGGGGTGAGACGAGAGTGACTACGAGTGACATCGTCAACATGTAACTCTATGTGGTATCAAGATGGTCCTGTAATACAGAGGGTATCCATGGGAAGCTATTTAAGTGCAATCATAAAGAAAGCCCATCAATGCCTCTACTTCCTAAGAAGATTCAAAAGATTCCAACCATTAGACTAATAAACACTACAACCTCCAAATTCTGTATGTCAACGAATGCTCTCTTGAACTTCTACATGTGTACAGTAGAGAGCATATTGACTGATTGCATCACGGCCTAGTTTGGCAACTGGAATGACCAGGAATGAAGAAATTTGCAAAAAGTGCTGAACACTGCCTGGTCCATCATGGGTACTGACTTCCACGCCATTAAAGGGATCCACAGGAGTCGCCTCAAAAAGGCAGTCAGCATCATCAGAGACCCTGACCACACTTTCATTTCACTCCTGTCATCAGGAAGAAGTTACAGGAGCTTGAAAACTGAAACATCCAGGTTCAGGAGCAGCTTCTTCCCTCCAACCATTAAAGGCCTGTCCCACTTTCCCGAGTTATTCACAAATTTTCCAGAGTTATTCACAAATTCTCCCGAGTTTTCCCCTTGATTCAAACTCACAGAATGTTTGTAACGGGTCCGTAATAAAGCACAGCAAATGGTTGTTGGTGGTTGGTTTGAAATAAAGCACAGCAAATGGTTGTTGGTGGTGGTCTGTTTTCAATAAAGCACAGCAAACGGTTGTTGGTGGTGGTCGGTTTGAAATAAAGCACAGCAAATGGTTGTTGGTGGTGGTCGGATTGAAATAAATCACAGCAAACGGTTGTTGGTGGTGGTCGGATTGAAATAAATCACAGCAAACGGTTGTTGGTGGTGGTCGGTTTGAAATAAAGCACAGCAAATGGTTGTTGGTGCCCGCCCGCCCCCGATCAGTCTGAAGAAGGGTTTCGGCCCGAAACGTTGCCTATTTCCTTCGCTCCATAGATGCTGCTGCACCCGCTGAGTTTCTCCAGCTTTTTTGTGTACCTTTGGTTGTTGGTGGTTGGTTTGAAATAAAGCACAGCAAATGGTTGTCGGTGGTGGTTGGTTTGAAATGGCTAATGATTAAAAGTCTAAACTTGACAACTTTCTATTTGCACTGTAAATTGATTTTAGATAAAACGCTACCACTTAAGGCTGTGATTTTTGGCCATCTCACTCAGTCCCCCTCCGCTCATCAGGTGCAGAGGATTCTTCCCATCAATTAATAATAAAAGTGTTATTAGTGTTTAAAAAAGGTTGAGAATCTCTCTCCTGTCAATCATGCCATGAAGGCCACGCCCCTTCCAGCAGGAGGGGGAGGTATTATAAAACCCAGAAGAGTGGGTGTGGCTCTCTCTCTGCAAGATGGGGGAGGGAGAGGTCACGACTGTCTGAGCTGTGAATCAACTGAACACACTGAATGTCCACTGAACTGTGAGTGTGGTGGTTATGTGGTGGTTATGGTGGTTTTATGGTGGCTTCACCCTGTTTGAAATGGCATGAAACTGCATTTGAATTTGGTGGCCTTGCACCCTGCTTGAAGTGGTTTGAAACTGCACTTGAATTTTGTGACCTTGCACCCTGCTTGAAGTAATATGAAACTGCACTGGAATTTGGTGGCCTTGCACCCTGCTTGAAGTGGTATGAAAACTGCACTTGAATTTGGTGGTCTTACACCCTGCTTGGAGTGCTATGAAGCTGCACTTGAATTTGGTGGCCATGCACCCAGCATGAAATGGTATGAAACTGCATTTGAATTTGGTGGCCTTGCACCCTGCATGAAATGGCATGAAACTGCACTTGAATTTGGTGGCCTTGCACCTGCTTGAAGTGGTTTGAAACTGCACTTGAATTTGGTGGCCTTGCACCCTGCTTGAAGTAGTATGAAACTGCACTTGCATTTGGTAGCCTTGCACCCTGCTTGGTGGCATGAAACTGCACTTTAATTTGGTGGCCTTGCACCCTGCTTGAAATGGCATGAAACGGCACTTGAATTTGGTGGCCTTGCGCCCTGCTTGAAATGGCATGAAACTGCACTTGAATTTGGTGGCCTTGCACCATGTTTGGAATTGGTGGAAGTTGAATATTGCATTGGGGGACCAGCCCACCCGTGTGAACATGGGACCCAACGGGTCCCACTTAGTCTAGTATCATTTAAAATTTTCAACATATTAAAACCTAAAATGTTCTTTAAATGTACCTGCCTCAATCATTTAATCTGGCAGTTTATTCTATATATGTACCACCCTTTAAGTCAATGAAAGGCCATGCTGAGGCACTGAATGCCTTGGTGGATTATATCATTAATGTCTGTAATGGTTTGAAAGGAGGTTTCTGAAATAATCCCAGGGACTTGCTGTGAATGGCAGGGTGCTATAACAGTTCATGCTGCTGCTTCACAACTCCAACAATATGTGTTCCATGGTACACAAAAATGCTGGAGAAACTCAGCGGGTGCAGCAGCATCTATGGAGCGAAGGAGATAGGCAACGTTTCGGGCCGAAACTTTGAAGAAGGGTTTCGGCCCGAAACGTTGCCTATCTCCTTCGCTCCATAGATGCTGCTGCATCCGCTGAGTTTCTCCAGCATTTTTGTGTACCTTCGATTTTCTAGCATCTGCAGTTCATTCTTTAACAATATGTGTTCCATTCTGACTACTAGTGTTCCCTGGGGTATCAAGATCCCTGAAATTTACTTTTACAATGCTTCTGTGGACCCCGGAGACTGCATTCATACAGATTGTTCTTCAGACCCACAATTCAAGATACATCATTATGAAAATCCAACAAGGTATATTTATTACTGGTGTAGGAAGGAGCTACAGATGCTGGTTTACACTGAAGATGCAGGAGTAACTCAGCAGGTCAGGCAGCATAAAACACCATATCGTTTTAATGATGGTGCTTGAGTTCATTTTGAGGTTGCATTCTCAACAATAATTTTATGAAGAAACTAAAAAAAATAATAGCTGGGTGGAACTTAATTTTGTTGTTATAATACTTGGGTGGGAAAGACTGACTCAAATATTGTAGATGAGTATTTAGTTGAAGTGTTTCATGACAGTGCCTAATCTTTTACACTTGTAAAAGGAATTTTATGATAAAGATTAATGTGGAATTTCTGATTAAATTATTATCCCATACTTAAGTTATGTTGAAGCTGTCCGTATTACTTGCTATTTGTGGTGACCATAGCAATTGCTTTGTTATGTCAACATTTCCACATTTTGGCAGTTGTAATGTAAGTATACTCAATGTTGCCAATGCTTGAGTGAAATATGAAATCTAATGTAATGGAAAATCATTCAGCATTGACACAGATTGTCTTGGGCATTATATTCATGAATGTCCATTCTTAGTCATGAATAGTACTAAACCATGGAAACTGGCCCTTTGGCCCAACTTGTCCATGTCAACCAAGATGTCCAAGTGACAGGCAGAAGAACAGTAACAGAACATTAGTCAAGTTATAAAAACTAGGTTACTGTTGATCCTGGAAACTGAAAATAAAACATGTTATATCAAGCACTTTAAAGGCTGAGAGGTGGAAAGATTCAGCTTGAAGTGTGGTGTTGGGGTTTAGATTGATAAAGTTCTGTCTACCAGATGTGAAGTAAAAGGAACTAAAATGGGCTGAGTGCAAAAATATGGACTCATATGAAGGTATGGTGAGCTTTAGACTTTAGAGATACAGCGTGGAAACAGGCCCTTCGGCCCACAGAATTCATGCCGACCAGCCTGTACGCTAACACTACTCTTCACACTAAAACAATTTACAATTTACAGTGTCTTCGGAGTGTAGAGAAGAAACCGGAGCACCTGGAGAAAACCCACATGGTCACAGGGGGAACGTACAAGATCCTGTGATCAGGATCAAACCTGATTCTCTAGAGCTGTAAGACAGCAAGTCTACTGTTGTGCCACTGTGGCTGCAGGTGGGTTGAGGGAGATAAAGTGGATTACAGAAATGAGGGCAGATATGGTTATGGAGATACTTGAGGGGAAAGATGAGAAATTTGAAATTGACTTTTATGGAACGATTCAATATAAATCAATAATCCTTACACTGTTGGGAGAATGGTACCTGGTGACGGTGGAATCTAGACTGCAAAGGTTTGGTCAGGCTTAAACTTTGGAGGGTGAGAAACAAAGAGCATTCAGGAAAATTGTTGAGCAGATGAACCAAGGCAAGGACTAATTGGAATAATATTGGTGAAGGAAATAAATTCTCTGCATTTAAGAAGATTACAGATCAAAAGCTTCTGTTCCAGTAAGTATAAAAATAAAAACAATTTTTCAATATTGCATTTGCAAATGGACAAAATGTGCAAAAGTACTTCACAGAAACAATTATGGAATGAAATGTAAATTTCTGTCGAATGGATTTTAAAAAGGAGTGCAGAAAATATCAGTAAGCGTTACATTTCAGTCGGTGTCCTTTGTTTGTGATAGGCTATTGAAAATAAACAATAACAAGACTAATTCAATGAACATGTTGGTGTTATGCCTTTTTATACCCCAGGTTATACCTGAATATTGTTGGAACTGATGGGATTGATTGATACACCTATTATTTGTATTTAAATTGATCTTTTTAACTGAAATGTTTATCTTTATTTTCATTCTTTTATGGAGTGCATAACTAAATTAATGTATCCTTGCCAATATTCTGTGAAATCTCTTCTGCACTTTCTCTAACCCCTTAATGCTCTTGGAAAATCAAAATTGGCACAGGCTGGATATCTGAAACAAAACCACAGAATAATGGAAACACTCGGGGTTGACAGAAAAGCAAGGGTTAAAGTTTCAGATCTGAACATTTATGAAGGTTGGACAAAGGGCCTCGACTTGAAATGCAGGCTGTTTCTCTTTTCACAGGTGCTGCCTAGTTTAATGAGTATTCACAGCATTTTCAGTCCTTAATATCCTACCTGTTCATGCTGGGTGCTAATGATTTAAGTATATGGTGCTTCATGTGGCAAAACCTGCTGCGGATTACAAATGTTGCCAAAAGCTTTAATAAGTGATTAGTTCTTGCAAGGACTTTCTTGTTGCTTGAAAACAGTGCAATGGTGTTACAAGTTCCCAGTGTTACAGTGGATGAGCTCACAGGGCAAGGCTCTGGGTTTACTGAGTAACTTGAGTTATTTTAAGGTGTTGGTTGTTTACAGAATTACAGAGGGTGGGGTGCCCAATGAAATCTCTTAAATTTTAAGCGTCAAATAATACTTCTGACTTTAAGAAAGGTCAATAGTTGCATAAATATGCACTTTCTGTACAATAGTGTTACAGCAAAATGGCGATATTATCTTTTGATTTTTTTTCCTTCAAGATTTATTATATTTTGGTATCCCTGTTACTAGTTCGAATATCCAGCTGTGAAAAGCACTTTGATTCTATATACCGGACCAAGGCTATGTTTAAATGCAATTATATATTTTGGCATAGTAGTCTTTTTCAGAATTTTTAAAATCTCACCCTCGTTTATTGGGGAATCATTTTGAACATCGCTCCGTGGTTTGTTAGAATATTTCTTGTTTTATTCATCCAGTGACGCAATTTACATAATTGATTTTTTTATGCTGTGCTTAAAGTAATATAGAGATTTTGCAACCTTATCCATTTTGTGGATATCCAATATCTTATTGACTGTATCTGTGAATGTGACACTGATTGACTTTACGCAAGTTTTAAGTAGCAAATGGATACAGAAAATATTACCATGCATCCAGTCACAACATATATGCCATTGAACTTAATTTATAATTCTAGCAACGTAATAATCAGTGTCAAAAAATTCACAAGGAAACATTTTGTGTGGTTTGTGTGGGTCATTGGAGGGCAAGAAATGAGATGCATTATTTACGACCGAACACGTTGTTTACTTCCACAGCAGCTTGGAGCTTAGAATGTATTCACTACTTGATGCTTTACTGTTCATAGAAGCTAGTTTTCTGAGACATGGTTTTTAAATATAACTAAAGTTTAACCCAGTTTTCTATTGTATCTCATATCCATGAGAATAATAAACCAATACCAATATTAATTAGTAGAAACAAAGAACAGCAGATACTGGTTTATACCAAAGATAGACACTGTGTTCGAGTAACTCAGTGGGTCAGCTAGCAGCTCTCTGGAGAAAAAGGTTCGGATTCTTCTGAAGAGTTCCGACCCGAAATGTCACCCATTCTTTTTCTCCAGAGATGCTGCCTGACCCGCTGAGTTACACCAGCGCTTCATTTCTATCTTTACCAATATTAAATATCTGCTTTGATGATATTGATTGAGGAATATTTAAGAGGGAACTGCAGATGCAGGAAAATTGAAGGTAGGCAAAAATGCTGGAGAAACTCAGCGGGTGAGGCAGCATCTATGGAGCGAAGGAAATGGGCGACGTTTCGGGTCGAGACCTTTCTTCAGACTGATGTGGGGATGGGGGGGGGCGGGAAGAAGAAAAGAAGAGGCAGAGACAGTGGGCTATGGGAGAGCTGGGGAGGGGAAAGAAGGAGAAAGCAGGGACTACCTGAAATTGGAGAAGTCAATGTTCACACTGCTGGGGTGTAAACTACCCAAGCGAAATATGAGGTGCTGATCCTCCAATTTGCGGTGGGCCTCACTCTAGCAATGGAGGAGGCCCAGGACAGAAAGGTCGGATTTGGAATGGGAAGGGGAGTTGAAGTGCTGAGCCACCGGGAGATCAGGTTGGTTATTGAAAACCGAGCGGAGGTGTTGGGCGAAGCTCTGTCCTTGGCCTCCTCCAGGGCCAGAGTGAGGCCCACCGTAAATTGGAGGAGCAGCACCTCGTATTTCGCTTGGGTAGTTTACACCCAGCAGTATGAACATTGACGTCTCCAATTTCAGATAGTGCCTGCTTTCTCCTTCTTTCCCCTCCCCTTCCCAGCTCTCCCACAGCCCACTGTGTCCGCCTCTTCCTTTCTTCTTCCCACCCCCCCATCCCCAAATCAGTCTGAAGAAGGGTCTCGACCTGAAACGTCGCCTATTTCCTTCGCTCCATAGATGCTGCTGCACCCGCTGAGTTTCTCCAGCAGTTTTGTCTACCTTTGATTTTTCCAGCATCTGCAGTTCCTTATTAAACATTTTGTCTAATCCACTGCGAAATCTCCTCGAGGTATGCCTACTTTGAAGATGTTCTCCTCCTTTCTCCGAAGACAGTTTAACAACCTTCTCTCTCACTGCCCCCACTCTGTGATTTCCCCCTTCCCTCCAATTCTATGACCACATCTTAACCCAGACCCTTTACCACAGCCACGTTTGCTTTCTAGGGACTTGCCTGCGCCTCCATCATGTACCTCATAGTTTCTAGCTCCAGTTCCTTACCTCCCAGTTCGGACCCAACCCGGACTGTAAATACCGACTGACTATCTCCTGCCTTTCATGGCAGTTCTCCTTCCGTGCTCTGCGATCTACTCTTGCTGCGATGTGCCGGCACCAGCAGGACCTTGCTTTGACTCTCCCGAAACTTCAGGCCTCACTCACCCAGACCTGCAACGGACTCCAACTCTACTTCATCCTACGGCCTTCAATAAACAAATCCTAGCACACTTGGACTCCACCAAGAACCTTAAACTCGCCTGCCTCCAGGCTGCTCCTCCCAAAGACACTCCGAGACTCGACCACCTGCAGGCCCCGGGCTCCAACGTCGGCCTGCGCGGCCTGCCCAAACACCAACGGGCCGAATCCCGCTTTGCCATCTTTGCCACGAGGAGCAGCACCAGCACTCTTTGCCTCCTTGACCGACCTCGGGCACGGACCACCGAAGAGACACCGTCGGCGACCTCCACGTGGCCGCTGCCGACAACCTTCACCCACCCAGCAATGACACTGATCCACCCTGCCTCACCGGTAACGCTGACTATCGCCCCCCTCACCGATAACACTGACCCTTGATACCGGCTCGATTCCTCCGACTATCGCCACCAAAACGGGACTGCCTCACCGGGCCCGCCGAACCTCGCTGCCTCACCGGGCCCGCCGATCCCGCCCTGTTGTGCCCGCCGGACCTCACCGGGCTCGCTGAACCTCGTCGACTCACCAGCCGTCCGCTGACCGGGACCTCCTACGCTTCGCCCGCTGACCCGGACTCCACTCCCCGCGGGCCTCCACCATCAACTCAACCGACCCGTGCCACTCCACCACCCTCCAGCAGGCTGCAGTCGTCGCCTTACCTGAGTCCTATGCTCAGCTCCGGGCCTGAAGTCTCCACACTGCAGACTCTGACATCATGGGGTCTAACTGTTCTGGGTCGTTCCACTGGGCCTTCCCCTTCCCTCTCAAACCATGTGACCCCAGCTCCTCCCCACCCACAATATAGTCCTCATAACCCCCTCCTCCTGACCACCCACCACACCCCCCCCCCCCCCCCCCCCCCCCCCCCCCCCCCCCCCAGACATTGCCTCCGTCCACTCACCTGCCTTCCTCCCTGGCCCCATTGTTCCCCTCCGTCCTCACCTCAATGAGTTCCGCGTCCGCCACGATGTGGAGCTCTTCTTCCGTCGCCTCTGCATCAAATTGTTTTTCCATGGGAAGGAGTCCTCATCCCCCCAGTAATGACCCCTTCGCCCCCCCTCCTCTTTGACTCCCCCTCATGGCCATCTAACTGCTTTAGACCTTTTAATTTTTAACTGCCTGCGGGTCTTCAACAGGGCTCTCACTTAACTTTTTCTTCCCTGTTGCCAGCAGCTTTTTTGGCTGCTAAATGACAGTTTAGGTGGTCATTTAAGACGGCTTGCATGACGCGTGCGATAATGTGCTCGGACGAAGTGCGTAGTTACCAGTCGGAATTATGGTCAATGAAGCATTCACATATTATTTCTGCTTCAAATAAAGTCACAAACATATTCACCAATCAAGACATGATATATACCGCAATGACATGCAGCAAAATTACAATACAGTATCTCATCTCTTTTTACACATTGCAATGAATGCAATTTCTATTATTTCTTTCCACTTCCAAACAAAAATCTGGTTGGATTATTCAGCGTACGATCAACCTCGGTGAGACCAAGTACAGGCTTGGCGATCGCTTCGCACACCTACACTCAGTTCGCAATAAGCAACCTGATCTCCCTATGGCTCAGCTCTTCAACCCCCTCCCATTCCGAATCCAACCTTTTTATCCTGGGCCTCCTCCATGGCCAGAGTGAGGCCCACCGCAAATTGGAGGAACAGCACCTCATATTTTGCTTAGGTAGTTTACACCCCAGCGGTATGAACATTGGCTTCTCCAATTTCAGGTAGTCCTTGCTTTCTCCCCCCTTCCCCTCCCATTTCCAGCTCACCCACAGCCTACAGTCTCTGCCTCTTCCTTTCTACTTCCCGCCCCACCCTCCCCCCCCCAACCTCCACATCAGTCTGAAGAAGGATCTCGACCCGAAACGTCGCCTATTTGATTGAGGAATAAGGGCTGTGTGTTGATAATTCAATTTTATTTCCATCTCACCCCATTGCCACAAAAACAGTCCATGCATTTTTTTGCTTCCACTTGAGAGAGCTTTTGAGGCCTTGCTTTGATATCATTGTCAATGCAGAGCTCCCATAGATTTGCACCAGATAATTAATTTAGTATTGAGGTCATTTCTATGCTTGGTGATTTGATGCTGGTTTGATATGCTGGTTCTTTAATATTATAATCACTATTGTCTCATTATATACTTGAAAAAAGATGTTAATGCCCAGGAATTTGAAATCACCAATGAAAGTAAAAGCTTATTGCTTAAAAGTGGATGCACCTGTCTGATTCATTCTTCCTGCTGCTTCGCATAGTCACACGGCATTGAAATAGGCCCTTCAGCCCAACTTGCCCATTTCCATCTATTAGGTTCTTGAATGGCCCTGAACAACCCTAACCCGATGTTGATATGAAAGACAACAGATCACCTCTTGCACTACCTTAACCTTGTTGTCTAATGATGTGTTTTTGCACTAGTGTCTTGTTTTATTTTGTAGTCATTTTTCTTCTCCTTATTTTGTAGAATTTATGTGTAATTTAGGTTTTTGTGTATTGTTCGAGTCTATGCCTGTGATGCCACCTCGGGCAAAATTCTCATTGTACCCATACCTCACCTGACCGGCAAATATGCAATGACAGTCCTTTTGAATGTCTTATGCTGCCTGAAGAGATATTGTTTAAGCAAGATAGATAATCTGCATGCATTGAGTTCTCCAAACTTAATCTTGATCTCGTAGATCTTGGCAGAGTTAAATGATAATGGTAATAATTGTATATTCTGACAGTCCTGTGTACTTCTAGAAAGAAAGTGAAAATGTCAGGTACTTGGCAAATTCCCCGAAACCTGAGATGGGCCAATGGTTAAATGCAAGATTGCCAATGGCTGTGATCTTTATCGCAATGACATATCTTGCAGAGCTAACTTGGTAAGAACAGGAAGTTGTCAGGGTGAAAAGCAGATTAAAAATATAATATATTTAAGATGACTAATTTTATTTTGTCTGAGTTACAATTTCAGGGAAATACATAACTCCCTGTCACAGTTAGGCTTGAAACAGTGACTGCACTACAGCTTGTAGGAATTAGTCTATTTTTGTTGAATGATACTACACAATTGCATGCTTGGTGAGAGGATGTATAAGCCCACGTTTTATAGATCCAAGCACCAAAGTTAGAAATTGATATTTCCTGTGCTAGAAACCACAATAGAGAAGTAGCAAGAATGGCGATTCTTCTGGAATCAAGAATTGTGCAGTTCAGTGCAACAGTAGGAAGAAGCATCTTTTCATTTAAACTACAATTGCGTTTTTGTTTTGAAGATGGTTAGATGGTGTTTTCACTAAGTGTTTCATAATTGAATGGTAGTATTCCAATGTTTTATTATTTTATATAAATATAAAAGGAGGAACCACTTTTTCCCTGCAGCTTGGGCAATGATTTATTACTGCAATAGAATATGCCAACTAACAGTAATTGCAAGTGTATGTAACTATCTAAGTAACAGGTGCACAACCGTTTATCCGGAGTTCCGGAAACCGAAAAACTCCGAAAACCGGCCATTTTTTCCAGGATGTCGTCTGCACACCAAAGCTCGCATTTGGCGCCAAACGTGACCCAAAACGCCCCACGGTCAACCCAGGTCTGTACTACTGTAGCGGCTGCCTCATCCCCGGAGACCGGGGAGACACTTAAACATCTGTAAATCATTGCTTAAATGTTAGTTAGTTTGGAGGGCTTTTATGTGAAGGGGGGGTGAAGGGGTAAACTTTAATTCTTAGTCCCCTACCTCGTCGGAGAGGCGGGTAGCGGTCAATGCCTTACCGGGTCGCCATGCAGTAAGCTCCGCAGCGCTGGGGCTGCGGGCGTCCGGCCGCGGGCGGCGCCGGTTGTAGCTCCGACCCCGGCAACTCTACCCCTGGCTGCGAGGCGCTCCAAATCCACCGCCGCCCGCGGCCCGCCCGCAGCCCCAGCTCCGTGAATGTTGGGAGTCGGCGGCGTCGCAGTGCTGGGATACCAGCATGGAAGCGGGCAATCTCTTTACCGGGTCGCCGTGTGCGGTAAGCTCCGGAGCACTGTGGCAGCCGACTCATAAAACATTCGCGGAGCTGCTTTTGCTGCATGCGTCCGGCGCTGGATTGGAGCGGTCCTCGCAGCCAGGGGTAGAGTTGCCGGAGGTCGGAGCTCCAACCCGGCGAACCGCCCGCGGCCGGACGGAGCCCCCAGCTCCGCGATGTTGGGAGTCGCCGACCAGGTAGGGGACTAAGAATCAAAGTTTCCCCCTTTACCCCCCCCCCCCCTTACCACCCACCACCACCACCACCACATAAAATCCCTCCAAACTAACTGACTAACATTTATGCAATGATTTTCCCCCGGTCTCCGGGGAGGGGGGCAGCCGCTCCAGACTTTTCTAGCCGCCCGCGCTGCCTACCTAATCTATGCTAAAAATCTTCCATTCGGAAATCCGAAAATGTCCGAAATCCGACAAGTGTCTGGTCCCAAGGCTTTCGGATATAAGGTTGTGCACCTGTAATTAGAAAAAGCACATAACTGTAGTAGGAAATGCTGTTTTATATGATGGGATGAAATTCCCTATTGGGATTTTCCTTGTAAAGCACGAAGATTGACTGCTCATTTTTGTTTTTAAACGAAGCACTTGATGCCACTTGTTGTAACTCTTGTTTTCTTTCGCACCATTGTTTTTAAGATGACTTGACAGGTACTCTCCTGATTTTTCTTTTCAATCTGGGCAACATTGGGCATCTGAGCAAGTGCATTGGAGAAGTACAGAGATGTTCGAGGATTGTGAATGGGAGGAGATTAGAAAGTGCACCTTGAAGAAATATGAAAATGACAGTGTGAATTTCAAAATCAAAGGACTTGCGATTTCAGATACCAATTGTAGCATTTTGGATGCTTAAATACGTATGGATGCAATGTAAGAGGTTGGTTAATGGAAGATTGGAATAGAATATACTTGAAATTTGTAGGCCGGGCACCATCAATGGACAGAGAAACAGTCAATATTTTAAGTCCATGATCTTTTACCAGAACTCCTTTGCAGAGGCACTTGGGTTTAGCATGCAGGTCTGTGGTCCAAGACCCTACTTATAGATTAATTGACTGGTAAAAAATTGTAAATTGTCACTAGTGTGTAGGATAGTGCTAGTGTACGAGGTGATCACTGATTGGCGTGGACTTGGTGGGCCGAAGGGCCTGTTACTGCGTTGTATCTGTAAAGTAAAGTCTAGTGAATATCTCTTCATTGTTTCCCAAGTGGTCATGAATATTTTATTTGGAGGTCTCTTTGCCGCCATTAGATTTGTGTCCCTGATTTTCTAACTTCTAATTAAGGTCCACAAGCAAAGTTTTCTACATAAACATATTATTTCAACCTGCTTTTGTTTCATGGATCCTGCGAATAAAAGTAATGATGAAGGGTCAACTACTTCAAGTTAAATTGTTTCTTTCTCCACCTATCCTGAGTATTTGGAACATTTTCTTATCTTATTTCAGAACTGCAACATGTGCAGAAATTTACTGGTGAGAAATGAATTTCACTTTGTGACTCCATCAGATGGATGGCATGATTGACAAACCATGACTTCGCTTCCTGGGCTTGTACACACCCATCCTATATTTTAGTTATCTTTGTCTCTATCCTTTCGCTTCCCTCTTCTCTTTAACTTAGTTCTGATGAAAGATTCTGGAAACTTGATTCTATTCTTTTCTTCAAACATTCTACCTGATGTGCTGATTATATGCAGCATTTTGTGGGGGGGGAGGGAAAGGGGGGGGGGGGGGTTATTTCGGAGTCTTCCTTTATCTTTGATGGATGTTCTTCCAGGTCATGAGGGGACATTATTTTTGAGAAATTAAATCTGTTCATATGCAATAGACTTGGATCTACAGCAAAAAATTAGTTTCTTGAGGTACTCAGTCAGTCAGAAGGCATCTGTGGAGGGAAATGGGCATTCAGTGTTTCGTGTCAAGATCTTTCATCTGGAGAGGTGTTTGATATTCACAGGCACTTTCTGTAGTTGTGCCATTAATTGGCAGGGTACTGGAGTGCTTGGGAAGTACTGCTGAAGTGTTGTTTTTTTTTGGGGCACCTTTTGTTGATTGTAATGCTCTGACAGTGTGCTGGTGACGGAGTGAGTGAATGATCAATGGAGTGATTATTAATCCAGGTTTTAGAATAATTAGATAGCAGTTTAACTACTACTGCTGTTTTTAACCAGTGAATATTTTTCAGGCTAAATTCTTCATCTCTGTCATCTATAAAATCAGATGTGGTCAGGCTTGTGAGGTCTCCTCAATAGGATGAATGGAGAAAAGTAGGCATTTCCATAGATATAAATACAGTGCTGAGTAACTTAGCATGTCAGGCAGCATCTCTGGAGGAAAAGGATGGGTGAAGTTTTGGATCAAGATCCTTCTTCAGACTGAGAGTCAGTAGGGGAAGATATGTAGGTTAAGGTGTGAAAATGACAGATCAAAGCAGGTTGATCAAGGAAATGTAGAATGGCACACTGTTAGCTGAGAGGAAGGTTACAACGAGGCATACAATCAGTAAAATTAATCAGGAGGACAATGAAGCTAGTCGGAAAACTACTACGGAAAGAAGGATGGAGGGAGAGCTAAAGCTGCCTAAACAAAATATGAGGTGCTGTTCCCCCAATTTGAGTTGGGCTACATTGTGACAGTGGAGGAGACCCAGACAGAAAGGTCATAGAAACATAGAAATTAGGTGCAGGAGTAGGCCATTCGGCCCTTCGAGCCAGTATGGCAATATAAAGTGCTTAGCAACTGGGAGACCCATTAGGCCTAGGTGGAATGAGAAGAGGTGTTCAGCGAAACGGGTATCGACCCGAAATGTCACCCATCCTTTTTCTCCAGAGTTGCCCTGCTGAGTTACTCCGGCACTTTGTGTTTTCTCTTGGGTATAAACCAACATCTGCAATTCGTTGTTTCTACTTTTAGGCATTTCCATCTTTTGCTAAAAAACATTTAGTCTTGGTCTTTTTTTCCCTTGCTTGAGTATTTGGCAGTTATATGTCACAGATAACTAGTGCTATTTACCGGAAGATGAAAGTTCTGACTAATTGTGGTTTTGACGATGCAGTTTATGCTACATACAAGTGGTGCTTTCAGGTTAGGTATTCAGTCACTGGCAAGCTTTGAATGCTGATTAGATAAAAGTGGTGTACACTTAATGCCAAAACATGATCACTTTTAATACAGTCCGAAGAAGGGTTCCAACCTAAAACATCACCTATTCCTTTTCTCCAGCGATGCTGCCTGACCCGCTGAGTTACTCCAGCATTTCTTGTCTGATCTTTGGTATAAACCAGCATATGCAGTTCATTCCTATGCACTTTTAATCCAGTTGGGTTTTTTAATTGAAGTAATTTGTTTTGCAAATCTGCTCATCTCTCAACATCCGGTGCAATGAACAATGTAAAAAAGATGTTTATGCTAGATGATTGAGTCATTTTATCAGTAACATGCCAAAGGAGTTGAGGGGAATTTGGCGAAAACTTAATGAAATGCTACTGTTTCTCTAATACTGGTTCGTTTTTGGGTGGGGCTTGGTTTCGGTGAAGCTCTGTTTCCTTAATTAGCAGCTTTGTTTCCATAATTAGTAGCTTTCACAAGTGCAGTTAGTATTAATTGGGTCTCGACCCGAAACGTCGCCTATTCCTTCTCTCCATAGATGCTGCCTCACCCACTGAGTTTCTGCAGCATTTTTGTCTACTTCCTTTCTTCTGTGAACTTGTGTCAAATGAGTTGCAAGGAGTGTTAATTATCTTGTGGGTGTGCACAATGAAAGATTATACAATTGATGGTTACAAAATGTTGGAGTAACTCCGCGTGTCAGGCAGCAATCCTGGAGAAAATTTACTCTTTTATTAAAGAGTATTCCATTACCAGGTCATATTATCATAGCATTATAAAATAACACAATGCATAAGATTTTTTGACCTATAATTATTTTGCTGCCTTGTTTGTTCATGAGATTAAATTTGATGGCAACATTGTGGCAATTCTAACTGAGTGCTCTCTTGTGATCATGTGGGTTTAATCTGGATGTTCTAGTTTCCTCCCACATTCCAAAGACATGCAGATTTGTAGGATAATTGGCTTCTGCAAATTGCCCCATGTGTGTAGTATGTGAAAGTGGGGTAACATGAAACTAATGTATGAGTAATTGATGGTTGGCGTGGACTCGGTGGGCCAAAGGGACTGTTTCCACGCTGTCTCTCTAAAACTAAAAGCTGAAGAGTTGCCAGAGCAGAGTAGGGATAGGTTTATTTGAGCAGTACCTGTCTTGCAATAATTGATTTTTTTTAATTGCTGCAGCAATTCAGTGGGTCAACCTGCTGTTATTCCAGCACTTTTTTTTTCCCCCTCTCCCCCCCCCCCCCTCTCCCCCTCTCCCCCTCTCCCCCTCTCCCCCTCTCCTACCTTTTGGTCTCCCCCCTCCCCCCTCTCCCCCTCTCCGAGATTGATCCTCGATCCCCTCTCCTCCCTGAAAAGACTCCTCCCCCTCTCCCCCTAGAAGGATGAGGGGGAATCCCCTTAGAAACCTAAAATCTCCCCCTCTCTCCCCTCTCCCAATGTTGGGCAAGTCCAGAACCAGAGGCCACAGTCTTAGAATAATGGGGAGACTGAGGTGAGAAAAAACGTTTTCACCCAGAGAGTTGTGAATTTATGGAATTCCCTGCCACAGAGGGCAGTGGAGGCCAAGTCATTGGATGGATTTAAGAGAGAGTTAGATAGAGCTCTAGGGGCTAGTGGAGTCGAGGGATATGGGGAAAAGGCAGGCACGGGTTATTGATAGGGGACGATCAGCCATGATCACAATGAATAGCCGTGCTAGCTCGAAGGGCCGAATGGCCCCCTGCACCTATTTTCTATGTAGAGCATGCATTACCTGTCATGCCTTTTGGAACTCAAGATGCCAATGAATGGGTCCATGGGATTTATTAGCTTTCCCACTGACCAATTTCTTACGTACTATTTTTTGTCTCATACTTTTTTACTTTCCGTTTCTCATTTCTCTAGACAATAATGCAAGAAAGTAGAAAGAGCAGTAAGCTACTCAACCATTTAATATGATCATAGCAGATCTATACTGACCTCAAATACACGTCTGTGCAAGTTTCCCATTATCTTTAATTCCTCAATCTTTCAAATCCTTAATTATCTTCACCTTAAATACATCTAATGGTCTATCCACCACTATCTTCAGGCAGCCAGAGTGTGACAACTTTCTAAGAAAATAAATGTGCACGCATCTTGATATTAAATGACTGGCTATTTATTTTGTTACCATGTCCCCATTTTTATGACTCTCCCATGAGTTAAAACATTTCAATGTCTGCTCTGTCATCCCCCTTAGGATCTTGGAATTGCATACAACTGCAGATGCTGGAATCTTGCATAGAACTCCAATGTACTGGAGTAATTCTGTAGATCAGGCAGCAGCCTGTTTCTGTAGTTTGTACAGTTTCTGTACTTTGTGTTGCTCTTGGGATCTTGTATATTTAAATATGACCATCTCTTATTCTAAACTCCAGGAAATACAAACCCAAACTGTCCAGCCTGTGTGATGATAGGACAATCTTCTTAATCTGGTTAATCTCCTTTGGACTGGCTCCAGTGCCACTGTATACCATAGTTAAGGAGACAAAAAATGAATGCAGTATCAAGTCCCACCAACAGCTTGTACAACTTTTACTAAACCTTCCTCCTCTTAAAATTCAATCCCTTTGCTCACATACCAACATGATGGCTGCCTTAACTACCTGACAACGTGTTTGTGATTCAGGCACTAGAACATTTAGTTCCCTCTGAGCTTCACTCATTTGTAGTCTCTCTTCATTTAAACAGTAAGGGCCTCTTACTGAAGTGCATGACTTCACTCCTCTCACATATAACCCTATTCACCAGACTTTCACCTAATTACGTAAACTCTATTCCATTACAAAAATGACTTTAGTTGTGTGTAGAGTAAAATGCTGGAGAAACTCAGCGGGTGAGGCAGCATCTATGGAGCGAAGGAAATAGGGGGCGGGGGGGAACGAAAGGAAGAGGCGGAGACAGTGGGCTGTGGGAGAGCTGGAAAGGGGAGGGGAAAGAAGGAGAAAGCAGGGACTGCCTAAAACTGGAGAAGTCAATGTTCATACCGCTGGGGTGTAAACTACCCAAGCGTAATATGAGGTGCTGCTCTCCAATTTATGGTGGGCCTCACTCTGTCCTGGGCCTCCTCCATGGCCAGAAAAGCCTGATTCGGAATGGAAGGGGGAATTGAAGTGCTGAGCTACCGAGAGATCAGGGTGGTTCCTGCAAGCAGAGCGGAGGTGCTGGGCAAAGCGATCGCCAAGCCTACACTTCGTCCCACCGCAGCTGATGCCTAGAGTAGCGGATGCAATAGATGAGGTTGGAAGAGGTGCAGGCGAACCTCTGCTGCACCTGGAAAGACTACTTGGATGGAGTCAAGGGGGGGAGGTAAAGCGACAAGTGTAGCATTTCCTGCGGTTGCAAGGGAGGACGTAGTTTGGGTGGGAATGGACAAATTGTCCAGGGAGTTACCGAGGGAACGGTCTCTGCTGAAAGCAGAAATACGAGGAGATGCAAAGATGTGGCCAGTGGTGGGATCCCGTTGGAGGTGGTGAAAATATCGGAGTATTATTTGTTGTATGTGACGACTGGTAGGGTGGAAAGTGAGAACCAGGGGGACTCTGCCCTTGTTACAAGTGGGGAGATGGGGAGTGAGAGCAGAGTTACGGGGTATAGAAGAGACCCTGGTGATAGCCTCATGTATAGTCGAAGCCTAAAAATGAGGACATCTCCAATGCTTTGGTTTGGAACGCCTCATCCTGGATTCAGTTGCGGTGTAGACGGAGGAATTGGGAATAGGGGATGGAGTCCTTACAGGAAGCAGGGTGGGATGAAGTGTTGTCCAGATAGCCATGGGAGTCAGTGAGTTAATAGTAGCCTTTAGTTATGTGGTTTGGTACCCTTTTATCACATATTCGTTACTGCTTGTTCTGAGCAATTCAGCAATTATAAAGTAGTGAATTGACATTTGAAGAAGCCACCTCTCTTGTGCTTTGTCAGGTGATGCAGTATGGGAAGATAATTGTTCTTCACACAGATTATGTAAACTGGTCGTCACGGATCATGTTTTACATGAACCATCTCTTCAATATTGATTGTTCATGACTCACTTTTGTAATGATTAAGCAAAAAGCAGTCATAATGCTCTCAGAATGTTACTGTCGTCTGATTTTCGTAAATGTGGCTCCGTACAAGCATAGTTTGCAACTGATTAATATTTCTATTACTTTTCCACCATTTACTAAAGGTGTATTTCTCAGTTATCCTCTCGCTCTGTTCATATCCTATGTTCATTGCCGTCGTCTTTACTGTTTGTCATTCTCATGTTTTGTGCCATCTGAGCATTTAGAAGTACTCCCAATTCCCAAGTCCATGTTGCATTCTTTTAGTATTACAGCTGCAGGCGGGGCAGCCATACTCAACGGCGCCACCCTCCGAAACAATGAAGATGATCACTCTGTACCTCTCTCTGGTCCTTTTCTAAAATAAAGTAATTGACTCTAAACTTTTGTTTTCCACTCCATTCATTGCAGGATTTGTATTGGTGCTCTTTTGTCATCTGGATTTTGTTTTTGTTAATGTCGATAATGTCCTCTTTTTATCAACTGACTTTTTGAAAATTTGCACACAGAGCAATACATTGCTTTGACATTATTCACCCTGTCTTAGCTAACGCAACTAAGTGTTTAGGAAGGAACTGCCGATGCTGGTTTAAACCGAAGATAGACACAAAAAGCTGGAGTAACTCAGCGTATCATACAGCATCTCTGGCGAAAAAGAATAGGTGACATTTCGGGTTAAGATCCATCTTCAGACTTCGTCTGTCTGAAGTAGAGTCTCGACCCGAAACGCCCCCTATTTCATTTCTCCATTGATGCTGTCTGAGCCATTGAGTTACTCCAGCTTTTTGTGTCTATCATCTGTACAACTAAGTGTTTGATAAGTGCAAGGTAACCATTAAAAAAAAAATGCATTGTTCTCCACTAAGGCTGCATGCCCTCGAATCCCACTGACGGCTTGTGTTTTTGCTATGGTTCTCATAAGTCGGGTTTCATTCACTATTAAACGAACATCTCCAGATTCAGGGACATTTTCTTCCCAGGTAGGTAGATTACAAATTAGGTAACTGAGCCATCCCACCAACAACCAGAGAGCAGTCCTGAACTACTATCTACCTCATTGGAGACCACCTTTGATCAGACATAACTGGACCTTATCTTGCACTTAATGTTATTCACATTATTCCCTTTATCATGTATCTGTACACTTGATGGTTCGATTGTAATCATGCATTGTCTTTCCACCAACTGGTTAGCACATAACAAAAGTTTTTCACTGTCCCGTGGTACATGTGACAATAAACAAAAATTAACCAAAACAAAAATTAAAGAATTGGGGCATTTCAAAAGCAAATAAGGCGGCTGCTTGAAATAAAAGCAGAATAATGGCAATGTTCAGCTGGCCAGCTAACGGTTTCCCTCTACGGATTGAGGCCCTTCTATTTTAAAAAAAAAAAATTGAATCTTGCAAAGATAATGAGAGTTGAGAAATTCCAATTGCCTTGGAAGGAGAAATAGTGTAAAAACGAGGGAAATGTATTTTGGCAGAATGTAACATGGAGGTTCCCTTGGAATCTCTACTTGGAGTCATAGAGTGCCTCGCCAACAGTCTGTCTGTCCTTTCTGTTTTTGGTATTTTTTGTACGTGTTAAGGAGTATTTTTTAGTTTGTTTCTTGGTTTGTTTTATATGGGGGGTTGGGGGAAACTTTGTTCAACCTCTTGCCTCGACGGAGATGTGATTTAAAAAAAAAAAAAATGTTCCCTGTATTTTATCTCCGTCCTTACTGCGGCCTATCATCATGGAGTGGTGCAGCCTTTCCTGGAGACTGACCCGGCGCTTCAACCGCGGGTGCGGTGCGGATTTACCATCGTGGAACTTGCAATTCCCTTTGCCGGGGATCGACTGGAGAGCTCCAGCCGCGGGCCTGTGGACTTTCACATTGTGGAGCCCGCGCTCCCTGGTTAGAGACCGATTCGGACCTCCAAGACGCGGAAAGTTTCAACCGTTCCGACGAGGGAGTTTCAATCACTCCGACGCAAGAGCTTTGGATCGCCGGCTGTGGGAACTCTGATGGCCCTGACTGCGGATGGTTTTACAGCCCCGTCCGTGGGAGAATAAAGAGGGAGAAGATTGGACTTTATTACCTTCCATTACAGTGAGGAATGTGGGGAGCCACTGTGGTGGATGTTTATGTAAAATTTTATTTTGTGGGTGTGTGTATTGTTGCCTTTCACTTAGTATGGCTGTATGGTAACTCTAATTTAACTGTACCTTAATTGCTACATGTGACAATAAACTGACCTTGATTGTGATTTATTTGCAACAAGTCACAATGTCGTCTTTACCCAATGTTTCAGATATCTGTAGGATGCATGAAGTTTCGTAACTGATCGGGCAGTCACACTGAATAGGTTTTGATTTATTATTGTCGTGTGTACCGAGGTACAGTGAAAAATGTTATGGGCAAAAAATATCCTTGAGAATTCTATATGAATAAGTGTGATCTAATCTATTTTAGATATGTGAAAGACAATATGATTTTCATTTTGCAAGACAACACACTAAGGAGGACAAAGTGACAGATATGTAAGCAAGAATAAAGAGAATGTTTCATTGGCACTGCAATTCATTTCCTTTAGTAAATATACATTCTGAAAATGGTACGGGAATGTTTAATGTGATTTGTTTCTGATGTAGGTCAAGAGTTTGTTCCAACAGATGAGAACATTTTTCAGGGTGATTAGTGAGGGAGTTTGGATAGATTTGGGAAATAGTTGAATGTCACGGGGAAGACTTGCAGACGTTTCCTGGCTCGAAGATCTTTGGGGAAAGTGACAGTCAACATTCAATGTTTTCCATTTACTAACAATGGAATTGTGGACTCATTTCCTGGCCTAAGGAGTGGGAAACTCCCAATAAATTTGTCTGTCATCAAATAACTATTGTACTGAGCAACAGAAAAAAGATTTTTTCCAGTAAAATATCTTCATTATAGTCATAATTAATGCATGTGCTTGATTTATTCTGTGGAATTGTGTGTAGATGTAACCTTCCATGAATAATTCAATTGTAGTGATTGAAAATTTCTCCCCAACGATTTGAATTAATTAAAAACTTTCATGAATCGCCTCTCAATGAGCGACTATTATTGACCAATAAAGTGCCATTAATTTGAAAGAATAAAGAAGGGATACTCATGGTCTGGTTTACATTGAATAACTGATCATTTATTGTATACTAGACCAAGTGGACCCCGTCCCCCAATGGGGAGGAGGTTTGTGGCATCGGCGTTCATTGCTTTTGGCATTTTGACGAAGGCTTTGACAAAAATACAAAATAACACATACACGGACACACATACTTACAAGATAATTCTTTTAATAGTATATACATTTATTGTATGTTCTAATGAGCCTGTAAAGCAGCAACAAGTAAACATTTCATTGCTTTGGTTCATAAATTCTGTCTTTACTTTGTGTACTGGTCATGTCTCTATTTATTTCATTCCCCTTACATGTTTCTCCTCTACCTGCTAAATTTTTGTAAGGTGGCCTTGAGACTCTTGAAAGGCGCCCATAAATAAAATGTATTATTATTATTATATATGATGCTTAAGGTCATAAGTGATAGGAGTAGAATTAGGCCATTCGGCCCATGAAGTCTACTCCGCCACTCAATCATGGCTGATCATTGGGGGGGGGGGGGGGGGGTGGGGGGGGAATTGACGATGAGAGACGTCCCCCTGATCGGCCCTCCCTACTCGTGGGGCAGCAACCTCGTTACCGTTGGCAACATCCTATTGTGATGTCATTGTGGCAGTTGGCAGCTTGAGAGCCCATTGTGATTGGTGCATTGTGAGAGGCATTGTGACATCATCACTGTGAGAAGGCTGGAAGCCAAAGATCCTGTAGATAGATCACTCCTGCTAAATGCAACGGGCTGATGTGTGGTACGCAATGGAACAGAACGTGGGCCTTTTTTTCATCCATTTCCGTAACCCGACCCGACTCTCAGTGTAATCAAAGTTCCGGGGGAACAGTTTGTGTTAATAAATTAAAATTCTGAAAATGAAGAGAAGATTTTTACCAAATAACTTTTATTTTTACGAGGATGTTTCCATAACCGGCTTGCGGCTCCGCACTAGGTATCTTTGCTCCGCTATGGGATCTTTGGTGTGGAGACGGAAGCCGGTTAAGGAAATGGGGCCGAAAATTACCCATGAATCTGCCCATGACCGTACTACATCTTTTTCGTCAAGTGATCTATCTTGCTTGCTGTAGGATCTTTGCTCGAAGCTGTCTGTGAGAAGACTGGTTTGGCTTTTTTTTTTAAACTTTAATCATGAATAACTTTTGAAATATAGCATGACATCTTAAGAACCTGATTACGGCATGGACAAAAAAAATGTGAGTTAGAATGTGGGAATATTTCAGCACTATCTATCTCTGCCTTCAAAATATCCTCTGACTTGGCCTCCACAGCCTATGTGGCAAATAATTCCACAGATTCACCACCCTCTGACTAAAGACATTTCTCCTTGTGCCCTTCCTAAAAGAACGTCTTTTAATTCTGAGGCTATGACCTCGAGTCCAGACTCTCCCACTAGTGGAATCGTCCTCTCCACAACCACTCCATCCAAGCCTTTCAGTATTCAGTGTTTCAATGAGGTCCCCCCTCATTCTTCTAAACTCCAGCGAGTAAAGGCCCAGTGCTGACAAATGCTCATCATTGGTTAATCTACTCATTCTTATTGTGTGTGGGGTGAGGAAGAGAGAAGTGGGGGTGAGAAAAATAGAGGTGGGGGGCGAAAGAGAAATGGGGGGAGACATATACACACACAAAGCAGAGTTTTACCGTGTATGTGGGAGACACAGATGGACTGAGCACAGTACCTCGATCTTACTGTGTGTGGGAGAGGGGGAGAAAGAGATGTGCACTCAGAGGCAGAGTCTCTCAGCCAGTGTGAGAGGGATATAGAGAGACACACACGCAAGGTGGATGTGAAATCTCACCTGCTTGTTTCAGTGACAGGCACCCGCCGCCAGTGAATGAAGACACCCCCATCTGTCTCTCCCTCGACTCTCCACCCTCCTCCTCCCTCCCCCCCCCCCCCCCCCCCTTTCCCTCCCAACTCCAGTCCCGTCCCGACCCCCTGGGAAACTGAAGGGAGCGACAATCAACTGCTGCCTGCCCGCTGAGTTAAAGAGTTCCCACGGTGGACTCACGATACACTGAGGTAAACGCACGGGCCACTACGTTCTTCCAATGAGTTAAAATGTTTCAATTCTTAACCACAACAGTAAATTTGACTCGTGGAAAACTTTAAACATGTTTGATTTTTTCAAGATTTGACAAGTTTCACGGGTACCTGCCGTTAGCGCCACGAGTCTGTAAGTTGCGTCCACGTGTTCCAACGTTAGAGCTACGTTAATCGTACGTTATTACCACGACTTTTAACTCGGGTTACCTCGTGTGTCAACTCGCACAGTGAGACTGGGGTTTTAGCAGCCTCACGTGGTGTGGCACCTTATCAAAGGCTTTCTGAAAAATCATGATTTATGACCAATTGCACCCTTGACTTGATTTGCCTTTGACAGAGGACTCCAATAATACCTAATTTTATTCTGGTGTGTGTAACATTTCTCTTGCCCTTAGGGAAACACTAGTGTTTAAACTGAAAGTAAAACTTCTGAACAATTTTGTCAGGCTCAAGACCTTGATTAAGAATAATTTTGTATTCTGTGATAAAATTAAATTTTGCGCATGAGAAACAGAAACCTTGTTTTGATTCTCTCACAATCTAAATGACTGCTTTAAGGATTATTTTAAGTAGAGGAGAGCAACTAGGCTTAGAAATAATGCACTTTGACAAGGAGTCAGGAAGAGCATAGCAATGCCACCTTACAACTAATGAGTGGCCAAATGAAGAATCTATTTACTTTTTAACATATGCTAAATTATATAATCTTTATGATTGATTTTTTTTCTCTCGGTTGGCAGCAATTAACCACATGACTTAGAAATCAATGGGCTTGCATCCAGTTTAATTTCAGAAGGTAGGGAAAGGACCAGAGGTGCCGTGGTAGTCTGGCGCGCTGATCTCTACAAGGCTGAGGCCACGCGCCAACTCTCAGACACCTCCTCCTACTTATCCTTGGACCATGACTCCCACAGACGAGCACCAGGCCACTATCTCTACCACCATCACTGACTTCATCAACTCTGGCTCCCTGCCCTCCCAAGCCTCCAACCTTAACGTTCCCCACTGCTGCACAGCCCGGCCCGATTTTACCTTCTCTCCAAAATCCACAAACCTGACTGTCCTGGTAGACCCATTGTTCTGCTTGTTCATGTTCCACCGAACTTATTTCCACATACCTCGACTCCATCCCCCCCCCCCCCCCCCCCCCCCCCCCCCCCCCCCCCCCCCCCCCCCGGTTAAATCCCTCCCGACCTATGTTCAAGATAATTCACATGCTCTTCGTCGACTCAAGGACTTCAGTTTTCTAGGCCCCCATTCCTTCATCTTCACCATGGATGTCCTGTCACTCTTCACCTCCATCCCCCACCAGGAGGGTCTCAAAGCTCCCCGTTTCTTCCTCGACCGGAGAACTAATCAATCCCCGTCTACTGATACTCTCCTCCGCCGAGTGGAGCTAGTCCTTACCCTTAATAACTTTTCGTTTGTCTCCCATTTCCTCCAAGAACAAGGCGTAGCTATGGGCATGCGCATGGGCTCTAGCTATGCCTGCCTCTTTGTAGGGTATGTCGAACAATCCTTGTTCAAGACGTACCGTGGCACTATCCCCGAACTCTGCCTCTGCTGCATCGCCAACTGCATTGGTCTACCTCCTGCACCCACACACAACTCACTGACTTCATCCATTTCACCACTAATTTCCATCCGGCACTCAAATACACCTGGACCATTTCCGACATTTCCTTACCATTTCTTGATCTCACTATCTCCATCACAGGTGATAGACTACTGACCACCATCCACTATAAACCCACTGACACCCATGGCTATCTGGACTACACTTCTTCCCACCCTGCTTCCTGTAAGGACTCCATCCCCTACTTCCAATTCCTCCGTCTACGCCGCATCTGCACCCCGGATGAGGTGTTCCACACCAGGGCATCGGAGATGTCCTCATTCTTCAGGGAACGGGGGTTCCCTTATTTTATCATATATGAGGCTCTCACCAGGATCTCTTCTATATCCCGTGACTCTGCGCTCTCTCCCTATCCGCCCCCCCCCCATTCGTAACAAGGGCAGAGTCACCCTTGTCCTCATCTTCCACCCTATCAACCGTCACGTCATTTTTGCCACCTCCAACGTGACCTCACCACTTGCCACATCTTCACATCTCCTCCCCTGTCTGTCTTCCGCAGAGACCGCTTCCTCCATAACTCCCTGGTCAATTTGTCCCTTCCCACCCGTACTACCCCCTCTCCTGGCACTTTCCCTTGCAACCGCAAGAAATGCTACACTTGCCGCTTTACCTCCCCCTTGACTCCATTCAAGGACCTAAGCAGTCCTTCCAGGTGCAGCAGAGGTTTACCTGCACCTCCTCCAACCTCATCTATTACATCCGCTGCTCTAGATGTCAGCTGCTCTACATCGGTGAGACCAAGCGTAGGCTTGGCGATCGCTTTGCCGAACACCTCCGCTCGGTTCGCAATAACCAACCTGATCTCCCGGTGGCTCAGCACCAACTCCCCCTCCCCCTCCCATTCCGAATCCGACCTTTCTCTCCTGGGCCTCCTCCATGGCCAGAGTGAGTACCACCTGGAGGAGCAGCACCTCATATTTTGTTTGGGCAGTTTGCACCCCAGCGGTATGAACATTGACTTCTCTAATTTCAGGTAGTCCTTAGTATCTCCCCTTCTCAGCTCTCCCTCAGCCCTCAGGCTCCATCTCTCCCTTTCTTCTTCCATCCCCCCCCACCCTCGCATCAGTCTGAAGAAGGGTTTTGGGCTGAAACATTTCGACCCGAAACATCCTTCGCTCCATAGATGCTGCCTCACCCGCTGAGTTTCTCCAGCATTTTTGTCTACCTTCGATTTTCCAGCATCTGCAGTTCCTTCTTAAATAAAGGACCAGAGAGGATAAGAGCTGCGGGAGGGAGAGGAAGGCTGGAGGAGGAGGATCAAGCAACATCTGCAGTGCAAAAAGATGGTCAACTTTTCTGGTTGGAATACTGCACAAGGACTGAGGGTAGAAGGAAGATAAAGAGGTTAGAGGGAAAGATGAGATGGGGGCTTGGTAGGTGATAAATGGAACCAAATAAGAGAGGGTTGTTTGGTAGATGAACCCAGCTGGGCGGAATGGGTGGCCAGTTTAATAATAATTTTGTTTATGGTCACAGTATTGGTACAGTGAAAATTTGTTTTGTTGCATGCTATCCAGTCAGCGGAAAGACTATACATGATTACAATTAAGCCGTCCATAGTACAGATACAGGATAAAGGGAATAACGTTTTGTGCAAGGTAAAGTCCGATTAAAGATAGTCTAAGGGTCTCCAATGAGGTAGATGGACCGCTCTCTAGTTGTTGATAGGATGGATCAGTTGCCTGATAACAGCTGGGAAGAAACTGCCCCTGATTCGGGAGGTATGTGTTTTCACATTTCTGTACCTCTTGCATCTCTGGAGATCATGGATTGGCAATATTGTAGACGACCGGCTCTCATCTGCAGAACCGCTCCTGATCGGCAGCCAGGATCAAACCCGTGCCCCCGGCGTCGCAAGTGCTGCCGAACCGCCACAGGACCGTCCCTGGTTCTTTCCCCCAGGCCCACCGCCTGCGCGGGGAAGTGCCAACCCCAACTCACCTCCACCTCCCCTGCCGGGCCAACCGACAGCCCCGTCCAACGACACCACCAACCCCAGGCCCACAGGCAGCACGGAGAACCCACAGCCCGTCAGACGAGCAGGAGCCCGTCCACAGACTCTCTCTCCGACCAGGACGACTCCAGCAGCAGCGGTTCCTAGTTGCCCGTCTTCGAGCAGGGCTGGCGGCTGCCCATCTTCAGCAGGATCTCAGTGTCGGACTGAGGGAGGGGGGTGGATGTCTGCCGGCCAACCCGGCAGAACCGAGCTGGAGCCAGCGGTTGCAATGCCGGCTGCAAGTCCAGGGCAGCCCCGCCAGGCCAGGGACACCCCGGACACATCCAGACAGGGATGGGACACTGGGGAGGGGACGGGGACGGCCCAGCAGCAACTCAACAGCGGCCGCAGCGATGGAGAGCCGACCCCGACCATGGACGAAACGCAAGCCTGCACACAATGCAGCACCACCGTTGCCGAGACTGTTTATAACTAGTGACCTATGACCTGGGTATGCGCAGTCGGAATACCGAACTTGCTTGTTCTGACGAAGGGGATAAAAAAAATCACATTCATGGATTTTAGCGTCAGTTTTATTTTACCTCTTATCTTGATGCATGTACAGATGATGCGTTATGGGAAATGATTATATGTACAGTTTTTGGAACACAACCCCAATATTGTTCCACTGGTCGTCCCCTTCCCCTTTTAACCAGGTGGCACCAGCCAATACTCCTCATGCCCTCATCCTCTCTGTACATCCCCCACCACCAGACATCGTCTCAGCCTCCATCTACTCACCTGCCCTCCTCCGACCCCAACCTCTACCCTTGTCGTGTTTTCACCTTCCCCACTGACCTCCCCTTTCTGATATGGAATGGTCCTCAGCAGAGGCCTTACCTTTGTTGCCCTCCACCTCAACGAGTTCTGGGCCCACCACGACGTAGATCTCTTCTTCCGTCACCACTGCCTCTGTGCCTTTTTTTTAATGGGAAGGAGTTCTCACCACCCAGTTATGACCCCTTTTCCCATCTCCACTGGTCTGCCTTTTCTTGGACTCCCCGGATGGCCCTCAACCTTCTTTAGAACATTTTATTTCCAAGCGTTGGCGGGACATCAACCATCTCAACGTTTCCACTCCCCTTACCTACTCTAATCTCCCCCCCCCCCCCCCCCCCCCGAACGTACAGCCCTCCGTTCACTCTGCAGCAACCCCGACATGAGAATCAAATCCGCCGACGAGGATGTGCCGTGGTAGTCTGGCACATTGACCTCTGCAGGCGACAGCTCTCAGACACCTCCTCCTACTTATCCTCGGGCCATGATTCCACAGACAAGCACCAGGCCTAATATCACACACCATTTCGGATTTCATTACTTCTGGCTGTCTGCTCTCCAAAGCCTCCAACCTTATCGTTTCACAGCATTTCACGGCCTGATTTTATCTTCTCCCCAAAATACACAAACCGAACTGCCCTTGCAGGCCCATTGTTTCTGCTTGTTCATGTCCCACTGATTTAATTTCCACATATCTCGACTGAATCCTATCCCCCTATTTCCCTCCCCTTGTCCAATCCCTTCCTATCTATGGAGGGACTCCTCACTTGCCCCTCATTTCTTCAATTACTTCCTTTTTCGAGGCCACCACTCCCTCGTCTTTACTATAGATGTTCAGTCATTCTAAACCTCCATCCCCCACCAGGAAGTTCTTAAAGCCACCCGTTTCTTCCTCCACCGCAGAAACAGTCAATTTCCATTTATACAGTGGCGTAGGGTGGGTTTTGAGCGCCCGGGGCAGTTTAAAGTTTTGCGCCTCCTCATTAGCGGGGGGGGGGGCAGAGGCGGGGGGGGGGGGGGGGGGGGGGGGCGGGGAGATCCGGGGGCGGCGGGGGGGGCAGGGGCGGGGGGGGGCAGAGGCGGCAGAGGCGGGGGTAGGGCGGGGGGGCAGAGGCGACCAGAACTCTGAGCTGGGGCGGCGGCAGTTTTTATGCTCACAGCTCCAGGTAACCCCTCCTCGCTCCAACGGTTCCCGGGCCTCTTAATTTTATTTTAAAAAAATTATTCAACAATTTTTTTGCGCCCCTAAAAATTTAGCGCCCCGGGCAACCGCCCCACTGGCCCCCCCCACGCTACGCCACTGCATTTATAACACTCCTCCGCCTAGCAGAGCCGGTCCTTACCCATGGCAACTTCTCCTTCGACTCCTCCCACTTCCTCCAAATCCAAGGTTTAGCTATGGGCACTCGCATGAACGGTACGTCAAACAATCACTGTTCCAGGCGTACACTGGCCCTATCCCCGAACTCTCCCTCCGCTCCATCGACGACTGCTTTGGTGCTACCTCCTGCACCCATGCAGAACTCTCAGACTTCATCAACTTTACGACCAATTTCCATCCTGCACTCAAAGTCACTCGGACCATCTCCGATATTTTCCTACCGTTTCTAGATCTCACCGTCTCCATCACAGGGTATCGAATGACATCTATTACAAACCCACTGACTCCCATAAACATCTAGACTACACTTCTTCCCACCCTGCTTCCTGTAAAGACCTATAGGAATCCCAATTCCTCCGTCTACACTGCATCTGCGCCCAGGATGTGTTCCATACCAGGTCATCGGAGATGTCCTCATTATTTAGGCATCCGTTTCCATTATAGATGAGGCTCTCACTAGGGTCTCTTCGATATCCCGCAGCTCCGCTCTTGCTCCTCCTCCCCCCATTCATAACAAAGACAGAGTCCCCCTTGTCCTCACCTTCCACCCCATCAGCCGTCGCGTACAGCACATAATCCTCCATCATTTTTGCAACCTCCAATAGGATCCCACCACGAGCTACATCTTTCCATCTTCACCGCTTTCTGCAGAGACCGTTCCCTCCGCAACTCCCTTGTCACCTCTCCCTTCCCACCGAATCCACCCCCTCCCCAGGTATTTTCCCCTGTAACCGCAGTAGATGCAACACCTGTCCCTATACCCCCCCACCCCTCGACTCCGTCCAAGGACTCTAACAGTGTTTTCAGGTGAGGCAGATGTTGACTTGCACCTCGTCCAAACTCATCTACTGTATCTGGTGTTCCAGGTGTGGACTCCTGTACACCGGCAAGACCAAGTGCAGGCTCGGCGATCGCTTCGCTGAAGACCTTTGCTATGTCAGCCTAAACCTACCTGATCTCCCGGTTGCTCAACCCTTTAACTCCCCCTCCCATTCCCACACTGACCTTTCTGTCCATTGTCAGAGTGAGGCACAGCCCAAAATGGAGGAACGGAACCTCATATTTTGCTTGGGTAACGCATTGACTTCTCTAACTTCAAGTAGCCCTTGCTTTCCCTCTCTCTCCATCCCCTCCCCATCCCAGTTCTCCTACCAGTCTTAATGTCTCCGACTACATTTTATCTCCGTACTTTTATCTCAATACTGCGTTTCAGTGCTGCCTTTGTGGAATTTGTATTCGTATGAATGTGTGGGTTTCCTCCAGTTGCTCTGGCTTCTTCCCACATCCTATAACAGCATGTAGGTTAATTGACCTGTGTAAAATTATCTCCTTTGTATGTATGTATGGGGTGCGGGGAAGCGGATGATAATGTGGGATAACATAGATCTAGTGTGAATGGGTGATCAATGGTCAGCATGAACTAATTGGGTTGAAGGGCCTGTTACCATGTTGTATTAAACAAAAACTAAACTAAATGTCGAATAAGCCACCCATTTTCAGTTATTCATTTCATTTTTTTGCTATAATGATTTCAAAATATGGACAAAACTTAACATTTTTAAAGACTATCATGTCTTGACTTTGTATATGGTGCAGATATTATTCTATCCATTAAATTGCACCACTTGGTCTATATGTATAAAATGTCACTTTGGAAACATTTTCTGAATGACTGACCAACAAAAAAAAATATTTGATTTAATAAATGGTTATTCACTTTGTCAGAAACATTTATTTTCTTGGTTTTGTTGAGTATGTTTTGGTACTGCTACTCATTTCAGTTGGAACAGAGGTTCAACAATTATTTGTACAACAATTAAATAAGTGCTGAATTGTGTGTAGGATTGGACAACGGATGATTAACCAAAAGTGGTGCTGTGGGTGAATGGGTCCGTTGCATAGAACTATGCTGTGCGTCCAAACTGCACTGTCATAACAGCTGGTTATTATGTGAATGTAAACTGTCAGCAGTAATTAGTTGTATTGCAGGGGCATTTTTAAATCAAAGTGCAACAAAGTTGAAGTTCTGTTCAGCACTGAGACTTTTTAACTCTTGTAGTTCTTGCTGTATTTTGCTGTCCGATAAGTAAACTCCATGGTTCCATTATTTGTTTTAGCTGCAAAGCTACATTTGATCATTTTTTTTAGCTTTAAGAAAGAACTGCAGAACTGGAAAAATCGAAGGTAGACAAAAATGCTGGAGAAACTCAGCGGGTGAGGCAGCATCTATGAAACGATGGAATAGGTGACGTTTTGCTTCGAGACCCTTCTTCAGATTTTTTTTAATTTTTTTTTTTAGCTTAATCAATTTTTCCTTTTCTGCAGAGATGCTGCCTGACCTGCTGAGTTACTCCAGCATTTTTTTCCCCATCTTAGGTATAAACCTGCATCTGCAGTTCCTTTCTACACATTAATATTTATTGGTGTTAACATACCAAATGAGTAACAGTATTACTCACAAAACATTGTAATGTATTGATAATGATGGAAGTTAATGGTGAAATAGTTCGTGCCAAGAGTGTTTTATTGTCATATGCCCTGAAATGGAGCAATCAAATTCTTACTTGCAGCAGCACAACAGATATGTGAACATAGTACTCTGTAAAACCCATGATAAACAAAATAAAATGTTCAATGTGTATAAAAATAGTGTTGCCAAGTCTACGTATTTTGGAAGCTTATTCGGAGGTTGTTGTGTTTAATAGCCTGATGGTTGCAGGGAAGAAGCTGTTCCTGAACCTGAACGTTACAGTTTTCAGGCTCAAGATCAAGTTCAAGAGAGTTTATTGTCATGTGTCCCTGATAGGACAATGAAATTCTTGCTTTGCTTTAGCACACCAGAACATAGTAGGCACGAATACAGAACAGATCAGTGTGTCCATATACCATTGTATAAATATATACACACATGAATAAATAAACTGATAAAGTGCAAATAAACAGATTATGGGCTATTGATGTTTAGAGTTTTGTCCGAGCTGATTTTAATAGCCTGATGGCTGTGGAGAAGTAGTTATTCCTGAACCTGGTCGTTGCAGTCTTCAGGCTCCTGTACCCTCAACCTGAAGGTAGTGGGGAGTTGAGTGTGTGGTGTGGGTTCTTGACGATGCTGCCAGACTTTGTGAGGCAGCGACTGTGATAGATCCCCTCGATGGAAGAGAGGTCAGAGCTGATGATGACTGGACAGTGTTTACCACTTTTTGCAGTCTTTTCCGCTCCAGGGCGCTCAAGTTTCCGAACCAAGCCACGATGCAACCAGTCAGCATGCTCTCTACTGTGCACCTGTAGAAGTTAGAGAGAGTCCTCCTTGACATACCGACTCTCCTTGATCTTCTCAGGAAGTAGAGGCGCTGATGTGTTTTCTTTATGATTGCATCAGTGTTCTCGGACCAGGAAAGATCTTCAGAGACGTGCACTCCCAGGAATTTGAAGCTCTTGATCCTTTCCGCCACCGATCCGTTGATATAAACGGGACTGTGGGTCCACATCCTACCCCTTCCAAAGTCCACAATCAGTTCCTTGGTTTTGCTGGTGTTGAGGGCCAGGTTATTGTGCTGGCACTATTTGGTCTGTCGGTTCATATACCTTCTTCCCAATAACAGGAGTGAAATGAGTGTGTGGCCAGGGTGGTGTGAGTCTCTGATAATACTGGCTGCCTTATTGAGGTAGTGACTCTTATAGATCCCGTCAAAGGTGAAGAGGTCAGAACCCATGGCAAGGTTCACCACTTTTTGCAATCTTCTTCGTTCCTGGGCGTTCGAGTTGCCGAACCAGGCCATGATGTAACCAGTCAATATGTTGTACACCTGTAGATGTTCAAGAGAGTATTCCTTGACATACTGAATCTTCTCAGGACATTCTCAGGCGTTGATTGGCTTTATGATTGCATCAATGTGCTGGGTCCAGGACAGATTTTCAGAGACACAGTGCATTCAGAAAGTATTCAGACCCCTTCATTATTTCTGCATTTTGGTGTGTTACAGCCTTATTTTAAAATATATATTTTTTTAAATCATCAAACTACACACAATACCCCAGAATGAAGAATCAAAAACAGGTGTTTAGAAATGTTTGCAAAGTAATTAAAAAGAAATAACTGAAATATCAAATTTACATAAGTATTCAGACCCTTTGCTATGATACTCAAAATGGAGCTTAGGTTCATCCTGTTTCCATTGATTATCCTTGAGATGTTTTTACAACTTGATTGGAGTCCACCAGTTTAAATTAAATTGATTGGACATGATTTTGAAAGGCACACACCTGTCTATATAAGGTCCCACAGTTGACAGTGCATGTCAGAGCAAAAACCAAGCCATGAAGATGAAGCAATTGTCCGTAGACCTCCGAGACAGGATTGTGTCGAGACACAATTTCTGCAGCATTGCAGATCCCGAAGAGCACAGTGGCCTCCGTCATTCTTATATGGAAGAAACATAGAAACATAGAAATTAGGTGCAGGAGTAGGCCATTCGGCCCTTCGAGCCTGCACCGCCATTCAATATGATCATGGCTGATCATCAAACTCAGTATCACGTGCCTGCCTTCTCTCCATACCCCCTGATCCCCTTAGCCACAAGGGCCACACTAACTCCCTCTTAAATATAGCCAATGAACTGGCCTCAACTACTCTCTGTGGCAGAGAGTTCCAGAGATTCACCACTCTCTGTGTGAAAAAAGTTCTTCTCATCTCGGTTTTAAAGGATTTCCCCCTTATCCTTAAGCTGTGACCCCTTGTCCTGGACTTCCCGAACATCGGGAACAATCTTCCTGCATCTAGCCTGTCCAACCCCTTAAGAATTTTGTAAGTTTCTATAAGATCTCCTCTCAATCTCCTAAATTCTAGAGAGTATAAACCAAGTCTATCCAGTCTTTCTTCATGAGACAGTCCTGACATCCCAGGAATCAGTCTGGTGAACCGTCTCTGCACTCCCTCTATGGCAATAATGTCCTTCCTTAGATTTGGAGACCAAAACTGTACGCAATACTCCAGGTGTGGTCTCACCAAGACCCTGTACAACTGCAGTAGAACCTCCCTGCTCCTATACTCAAATCCTTTTGCAATGAAAGCTAACATACCATTCGCTTTCTTTACTGCCTGCTGCACCTGCATGCCTACATTCAATGACTGGTGTACCATGACACCCAGGTCTCGCTGCATCTCCCCCTTTCCCAATCGGCCACCATTTAGATAATAGTCTGCTTTCCCGTTTTTGCCATCAAAATGGATAACCTCACATTTATCCACATTATACTGCATCTGCCAAACATTTGCCCACTCACCCAGCCTATCCAAGTCACCTTGCAGTCTCCTAGCATCCTCCTCACAGCTAACACTGCCCCCCAGCTTAGTGTCATCCGCAAACTTGGAGATATTGCCTTCAATTCCCTCATCCAGATCATTAATATATATTGTAAATAGCTGGGGTCCCAGCACTGAGCCTTGCAGTACCCCACTAGTCACTGCCTGCCATTGTGAAAAGGACCCGTTTACTCCTACTCTTTGCTTCCTGTTTGCAAGCCAGTTCTCTATCCACATCAATACTGAACCCCCAATGCCCTGTGCTTTAAGTTTGTATACTAATCTCTTATGTGGGACCTTATCGAAAGCCTTCTGGAAGTCCAGATACACCACATCCACTGGTTCTCCCCTATCCACGCTACTAGTTACATCCTCGAAAAATTCTATAAGATTCGTCAGACATGATTTAACTTTCGTAAATCCATGCTGACTTTGTCCAATGATTTCACCACTTTCCAAATGTGCTGCTATCCCATCTTTAATAACTGACTCTAGCAGTTTCCCCACTACCGATGTTAGACTAACTGGTCTGTAATTCCCCATTTTCTCTCTCCCTCCCTTCTTAAAAAGTGGGGTTACGTTTGCTACCCGCCAATCTTCAGGAACTACTCCAGAATCTAAAGAGTTTTGAAAGATTATTACTAATGCATCCACTATTTCTGGAGCTACTTCCTTAAGTACTCTGGGATGCAGCCTATCTGGCCCTGGGGATTTATCGGCCTTTAATCCATTCAATTTACCCAACACCACTTCCCGGCTAACCTGGATTTCACTCAATTCCTCCAACTCCTTTGACCCGCGGTCCCCTGCTATTTCCGGCAAATTATTTATGTCTTCCTTAGTGAAGACGGAACCAAAGTAGTTATTCAATTGGTCCGCCATATCCTTGTTCCCCATGATCAACTCACCTGTTTCTGACTGCAAGGGACCTACATTTGTTTTAACTAATCTCTTTCTTTTCACATATCTATAAAAACTTTTGCAGTCAGTTTTTATGTTCCCTGTCGGTTCACTTTCATAATCTATTTTCCCTTTCCTAATTAAGCCCTTTGTCCTCCTCTGCTGGTCTTTGAATTTCTCCTTTTTCTGGCTAATTTGTACGCATCATCCTTCGCTTTGATACTATCCCTGATTTCCTTTGTTATCCATGGATGTACTACCTTCCCTGATTTATTCTTTTGCCAAACTGGTATGAACAATTTTTGTAGTTCATCCATGCAGCCTTTAAATGTCTTCCATTGCATATCCACCGTCAACCCTTTTAGAATTAATTGCCAGTCAATCTTGGCCAATTCACGTCTCATACCCTCAAAGTAACCTTTCTTTAAGTTCAGAACCATTGTTTCTGAATTAATAATGTCACTCTCCATCCTAATGAAGAACTCAACCATATTATGGTCACTCTTGCCCAAGGGGGCACGTACAACAAGATTGCTAACTAACCCTTCCTCATTACTCAATACCCAGTCTAAAATAGCCTGCTCTCTCGTTGGTTCCTCTACATGTTGATTTAGATAACTATCCCGCATACATTCCAAGAAATCCTCTTCCTCAGCACCCCTGCCAATTTGATTCACCCAATCTATATGTAGATTGAAGTCACCCATTATAACTGTTTTGCCTTTGTCGCATGCATTTCTAATTTCCTGTTTGATACCATCTCCAACTTCACTACTACTGTTAGGTGGCCTGTACACAACACCCACCAGCGTTTTCTGCCCCTTAGTGTTTCGCAGCTCTACCCATACCGATTCCACATCCTCCAAGCTAATGTCCTTCCTTTCCATTGCATTAATCCCCTCTCTAATCAGTAACGCTACCCCACCTCCTTTTCCTTTCTGTCTATCCCTCCTGAATATTGAATATCCCTGGATGTTCAGCTCCCAGCCTTGGTCACCCTGGAGCCATGTCTCCGTGATCCCAACTATATCATAGTCATTAATAGCTATCTGTACATTCAACTCATCCACCTTATTACGAATGCTCCTTGCATTGAGACACAAAGCCTTCAGGCTTGTTTTTACAACACTCTTACCCCTTATACAATTATGTTGAAAAGTGGCCCTTTTTGATTTTTGCCCTGGTTTTGTCTGCCTGCCACTTTTACTTTTCACCTTGCTACCTATTTCTTCTACCCTCATTTTACACCCCTCGGTCTCTACGCTCACACATTTAAGAAACCCTTTCCCTTTAACTCCATCCTCCACTATCCCATTCGACACCCCACCCCCCTTATTCAGTTTAAAGCCACCCGTGTAGCAGTGGCAAACCTGCCTGCCAGACTGCTGGTCCCACACCTGTTAAGATGCAATCCGTCCCTTTTGTACAGTTCCCCCTTACCCCAAAACAGATCCCAGTGATCTAAGAATCTAAATCCCTGCCCCGTGCACCAGTTCCTCAGCCACACGTTCAGGTCCCGTATCTCCCTGTTCCTGCTCTCGCCAGCACGGGGAACTGGAAGCAAACCGGAGATAACAACCCTGGAGGTCCTGCTTTTCAACATTTTTCCGAGCTCTCTAAAGTCACGCTGCAGAATATTCATCCCCTTCTTTCCGACATCGTTTGTGCCGACATGCACTACCACTTCCGGATGTTCACCTTCGCCCTTGAGGATTTTCTGCACTCTGTACTAGAACTTTGGAACCACCAGTATTCTTCATAGTGCTGGCCGACCGGCCAAACTGAGCAATCGGGGGAGAAGGACCTTGGTCGGGGGGTGACCAAGAACCCGATGGTCACTCTGACAGAGCTCCAGAGTTCTTCCACTGACATGGGAGAACCTTCAAGGCCAACTATATCTGCAGCACTCCCCCAATCAGGCCTTTATGGTAGAGTGGCCAGATGGAAGCCACTCCTCAGTAAAAGGCACATGACAGCCCGCTCGGAGTTTGCCAAAAGGCATGAGAAACAAGATTCTCTGCTCTGATGAAACCAAGATTGAACTCTTTGGCCTGAATGCCTGGAGGAAACCAGGCACCGTTCCTCACTTGGCCAATACCATACCTATGGTAATGCTTGGTGGTGGCAGCATCATGCTGTGGGGATGTTTTTCAGCGGCAGGAACTGGGAGACTAGTCAGGATCGAGGGAAAGATGAACAGAGCAAAGTACAGAGGGATCCTTGATGAAAACCTGCTCCAGAGCATTCTGGACTGGGGCGGAGGTTCACCTTCCAACAGGACAACGACCCTAAGCACACAGCCAAGATAAAGCAGGAGTGGTTTTTTGACAAGTCTGTGAATGTCCTTGAGTGACTCAACCAGAGCCCGGACCTGAACCCGATCGAACATCTCTGGAGGGATATGAAAATAACGGCATCGATGCTCCCCATCCAACCTGACAGAGCTTGAGAGGATCTGCAGAGAAGAAAGTGAGAAATTACCCAAATACAGGTGTGCCAAGCTTGTAGCGTCATACCCAAGAATACTTGAGGCTGTAATCGCTGCCAAAGGTGCCTCAAAGTACTGTGTAAAGCAATGGTCGGCAACCTTATTCTTCATAGGAGTCAGGACGCGTGTCTGTGAGCGGATGGCGGGCCACATCTATCACGTGTACACATGGATCCCGCCCCCTTCTCGCCCCAGATGGCAGGTATCAAATCACGTGTTCACAGAAGGTAGACAAAAATGTTGGAAAACCTCAGCGGGTGAGGCACCCTCATGCAATCCTTGCATGTCTCACCCGCTGAGTTTCTCCAGCATTTTTGTCGACCTTCGATTTTTCCTGCATCAGCAGTTCTTTCTTAAACGTGTTCACAGAAGGTGCTGGTGGCTTTGCACAGGATGCAGTACAGCCAAAGCTCTGCTAGGCGGGCCGGATGAGTGCGGGGAAAAAAAATCGGCCTGAGGGCCGGATGATTTCTGGTTACGGGCCGCATTCGGCCTGGGGACCATAGGTTGCCGACCCCTGGAGTCTGAATACTTATGTAAATGTGATATTTCAGTTATTTCTTTTTAATTACTTTGCAAAAATTTCTAAATATCTGTTTTCACTTTTTTATTATGGAGTATTGTATGTGGATTGATGATAAAAAAAAGAATTGAATTCATTTCAGAATAAGTCTGTAACGTAACAAAATGTGGAAAAGGTGAAGGGGTCTTCATACTTTCTCAATGCACTGTATGCAGTTTTTCCATTTGTCTGATTTCAGTCGGTAGTATATAATGTCGAATAGGCCATACTCAATCCAGTGGTCAGAATTTTAAAGTGGTGTGTCCAGAATCAGCTTAAAACCATAACTCCTTTCTGAAACTTGGCATCACTGCCTCTCACCAACAATGCACTTGTAAATTGAGTTTGATTTTGAAATTTTCATTGACAAAGCAAGTAGATTAATTAATGATTAGATATCCAAAATAAGCAGGTCAAATGTGATAAATAGAAAAGCCAATTGTCGGAAATGGACTTCCCTCATCGTTAAGAATAAAATCAGTTAAATATTATGCTGCAATTTTTAATAATAAAGCCAATATTAGTACACAGTTAATTGATGACGATTGAAATAAAAGGACTGTGTCGAACCTACACTGGTCCAATGGTAGATGTGTCACATTTTTGAGACACCAGTGTTTTACTTTGTAACAATCTGATAAATTTAGCTATCAAAGTTGCAGAGCAGCCAAAGTTGATATATTCAATCAATGTGTCATTAGCAAATTTCAGTTACCAGGGTTTCTTTCTCTAACTTGAGCAAGGGAGCTATGACTTGGTCTCGAGTTGTTGGCGTGCTGTGGAGCCAAAGTTGTGCATTTCCTTGGAACACTTGGATTGACTGATGGGGATATGAGGTGGAGTTCTGACGATTGTCTTTTTGATTATTTGTCTTAATCTAATCTTATGCAGTGTAATGATTGATAAAGAAAATCATGAGCTGATGATTGGAATTTATCGTTTACTTTTGTTAAGTTAAACAAAATGGCTGTTGCATTTCCCACATGTCTATAGTGACTATACTTCTGTGGATAGTGGTGATATGGATTGCCCTGAGGCTATGAAAATCATTTATTTATAAATTACTACTTTTTCGCTTTCTGATTTAAACACTCACGGGTAAGATTCCTATTAAAATATATTTTTTAAATTGCTTTTTCTTTTTTGGATCACCTTAAATACGTTTATTTTACAGAGGAGTCCTCCCAACTGCAAGTAAATTTGTTTAGTTTCCATTGAGCCTTTTATCAGGTCTATACCAGACCTGTGGCTGATAGATTTTCATGTGTATTTTCAGAGCAGTTTACATCGAATATTTACTTTGCGTAGTTTCTAAAACCTGATGATAAAAGACGTTTTTTTTTATTGTTGGAGCAGTTTAACAATGTTATAATAGCACACTGATTTTGATTGGTGACCTGTGGTTGATTGATTGAAAGATACAGCATGCAGAGAAGCGCATCAACCCACCGAGGCCAAGCCAGCCATCGATCACCCATTCACACTAGTTCAAGTTTCACACTTTTGCGTCCGCTCCGTACATACTAGGGGCAATTTACAGAGGCCAGTTAACCTCCAACCCGCTTGTCTTTGGGATGTTGAGGAAACTGGAGTATCCAAAGGAAACCCACACGGGTCACAGGGAGAACGTGCACACTCCACATTGACCCGAGTTGAGTATAGAACTCTGTTCTCTGGCGCTGTGAGACAGCAGCTGTGCCGTTGTGCCGGTCGTACGGTGATTATGTCCTGGTCAGAAAGGTGCCCTGGTCGTGCCTGGAAATATAAGCTCTCCCAATTTTTTAGTCAGGATTAGTTTATCTTTTCCTGGAGATGGATAGGACAGGTTTGGAGGGATATGAACCAAATGCTGACAGGTGGGACGTGTAGCTGGGACATGTTGGCCAGAGAGGGCAAGTTGGGCCGAAGGGCCTGTTTCCTCACTCTATTACTCTGACTCGATATCCATAATTTGCTGCTACTGGATAAAAATCCTGCTTAAAGATCCTGGAATGAGAACACTGATACTCTTTTTTCAAAATGACATAAGGAACAACATTGGGGCTTGGCAATATGACCTGGGGTGAGAACTTCATTGTTATTAAGATCATGGCTGACCTTTGATCCCAGCCTTTCATGACGTGTATAATTTGACGCATCTGTCACAATTTAGATTTTTTGATGTTATCTTGATTAGATGGCCACAGTCTTGATTTAATAGTATTGCTACATGACTAGAACTGCAATCTCAGCATCAGTAAACAGAAATGATTTTTGCTTCTCGCTGGTTTTATGAAGTAGGGCTTCTGACAATACCTTTTACGGTCTTCATTACATTTATCCAGTAACTCGACCGCCATTCTGCCAGAGCAAAACAGTAGCACAGCTGACAGAGCTGCTTCCTCACAGTGCTAGAAATATGCGATTGATCCTGATCTCACCTGCACCACCATTCAATTTGCACATTCTCGTTGTGACCGCATGGGTTTCTTCCGTGCTCAGTGTCCTAGGTACAGGACACTGAGTTGGATGATCAGTCAGGAAAATATTGAATGGTGGTGCAGGCTCGAATGGCCGAATGGCCTACTCCTGCACCTATTTTCTATGTTTCTATGTTTCCGAATGCTCTAATATGCTCCCAGATCCCCAAAACATGTAGGTTAATTGGCCTCTGCAAATTGCCTGTAGTGGGCTGAGAGTGCTTGCAGATGTAGGATAACAAAGAACTAGTGTGAGCGGGTGATCAATGGTCAGCACCGGACCAAGTGGACTGTAGGGCCGTGTCCATGCTGTATCTCTAAACTGAACTAATTGCCTACTTCAAGGTAGACAAAAATGCTGGAGAAACTCAGCGGGTGAGGCATCCTCAATGGAGAGAAGGAATAGGCGACGTTTTGGGTCGAGACCCTTCTTCAGACCGATGTCGGGGGGGGAGGAAAGGAAGGGAAGAAAGGAAGAGGCAGAGACAGTAGGCTTGGGAGAGATCTGGGAAGGGAAGGGGAAGGAGGGAGAAAGCCAGGACAACCTGAAGTTGGATAAGTCAATGTTCATACCGCTGGGGTGTAAACTACCCAAGCGAAATATGAGGTGCTGTTCCTCCAATTTGTGCCGGGCCTCACTCTGGCAATTGTGGAGGCCCAGGACATAAAGGTGGGATTCGGAATGGGAGAGGGAGTTGAAGTGCTGAGTAACCGGGAGATCTGGTTGGTTATTGCGAACTGAGCGGAGGAGTTGGGTGAAGCGATGGCGAAGCGATCGCCAAGCCTGCGCTGGTCTCACCGATGTAGAGAAGATGACACCTGGAATAACGGATGCAGTAGATGAGGTTGGAGGAACCTCTCCCTCACCTGGATAGACTGCTTGGATCCTTGGATGGTGTCGAGGGGGAGGTAAAGCGACAAGTGCAGCATTTCCTGCGGTTGCAATGGAAAGTACTAGGCGAGGGGGTGGTTTGGATGGCAAGGGGCAAATTGACCAGGGAGTTACGGAGGGAACGGTTTCTGCTGAAAGCAGAAAGGGGAGGAGATGCGAAGATGTGGCCAGTGGTGGGATCCCGTTGGAGGTAGCGAAAATGTTGGAGGATCGTAGGTTGTATGTGACGGCTGGTGGGGTGGAAGGTGAGGACAAGGGGACTGTCTTTGTTACGAGTAGGGGGATGGGGAGTTACAGCAGAGCTGCGGGATATAGAGGAGACCCTGGTGAAAGCCTCATCTATAATATAGGAGGGGAACCCGTGTTCCCTAAAGGATGAGGACATCCCCGTTGCCCTGGTTTGGAACACCTCATTCTGGGTGCAAATGCAGCTTAGATGGAGGAATTGATAGTAGTGGATAGAGTCCTTACAGGAAGCAGGGTGGGAAGAAATGTAGTTCAGATAGCCATGGGAGCCAGTGGGTTTGTGGTAAATGTTGGTTAGTAGACTGTTAAAACACCTCCACTCAGTTCGCAATAACCAACCTGACCTCCCGGTGGCTCAGCACTTCAACTCCCCCTCCCATTCAGAATCTGACCTTTCTGTCCTGGGCCTCCGTCAGTGCCAGAGTGAGGCCCAGCGCAAATTGGAGGAACAGCATCTCATATTTCGCTTGGGTATGAACATTGACCTCCAATTTCAGGTCTTCTTCTTATCGAGTCCACACACAAGATTAGAAGTTGTTCAGCCAGAGCTGAACACACTTCTCGGCATCTGCACAATGATGTCTGTCTTGCGCTTCTTGTGCGTGGTGGTGGAAAGATTGGTTGAAACAGGGCCGCGACGTGAACGCTCTTTCCTTGACCCCTCCAATTTCAGGTGGTCCTTGCTTTCTCCCTCCTTCCACTCCCCTTCCCGCCTCTCCCCCAAGCCTACTGTCTCCGCCTCTTCCTGTTCTTTTCCCTGCCCTCCCCCCTACATCAGTCTGAAGAAGGGTCTCAACACTAAACGTCGCCTATTCCTTCTCCTCGTAGATGCTGCCTCACCCGCTGAGTTTCTCCAGCATTTTTGTCAACCTTCGATTTTTTCCAGCATCTGCAGTTCTTCCTTAAACTAATTGCCTACTTGGTTCACTTTTTCAGCACGTTAAAAATATTGCAAGATGCTTCACATAATAGAATGAAGGCATTTCCCAGGAGTATCACTTCATATTGAATGGATTACGTTGTGCAGTTACTGGTTATTTGCATGCATGGGCACCCAATTGTGAAGTACACAATCTCACAGTGAGGAGAGTGATGAACGGTCATTCAATCAACACAGTAAAAGGATATTGATATTGATTTAGGTTACAAGGTTCCCAGAGTGGCGTTTGTAGAGGCACTAGGAGTGAACACTTCCTACTACAAACAATCTGTGAAAAATGGTGGAGGACAGGCTGCCAACGTGCTACTTTCAGATAACGATGCAGGATTTATGATTCCATGGGATTGTGTTACCATGTACTGCCTGTCACCAGAGTGTTGTCGTCTCACTACCACTAGCTCAAGAACACGGCCAAGGTCACTTCTTACATTCCTGATATCTGCAAGCCAATTCTTACGGATAATGAAAGGTCTAGGTAGAGTTGACGTGGAAAGGTTGTTTCCAGTTATAGGGTCTAGAACCAGAGGGCAGAACCTCAGAATATAAGGGCATAACTTAAGAATGGAAGGTAGACAAAAATGCTGGAGAAACTCAGCGGGTGAGACAGCATCTATGGAGTGAAGGTGACGTTTCGGGTCGAGACCCTTCTTCAGACTGATGGGGGGGCGGAGGCAGTGGGCTGTGGGAGAGCTGGGGAGGGGTAGGAGGGAGAAAGCAAGGACAACCTGAAATTGGAGAAGTCAATGTTCATACCGCTGGGTTGTAAACTACTCAAACTAAATATGAGGTACTGCTCCTCCAATTTGCGGTGGGACTCACTCTTGTCATGGAGGAGGCCAAGGACAGAAAAGTCAGATATGGAATGGGAGGGGGGGGTTGAAGTGCAGGGCCACCCGGAGATCGGGTTGGTTAATCCGAACTGTGCGGAGGTGTTGGGCGAAGCGATCGCTAAGCCTGCGCTTGGTCTCACCGATGTAGAGCAGTTGACACCTAGAGCAGCAGATGCATTAGATGAGGTTGGAGGAGGTGCAGATGAACCTCTTCCTCACCTGGAAAGACTGCTTGGGTCCTTGAATGGCGTCAAGTGGTGGGGGGCGAAGACAACAAGTGTAGCATTTCCTGCGGTTGCAAAAGAAAGTACCATGGGAGTGGGTGGTTTGGGTGGGAAGGGACGAATTGACCAGGGAGTTACGGAGGGGGCGGTCTCTGCGGAAAGCCGAAAGGGAAGGAGATGGGAAGATGTGGCCAGTGGTGGGATCCCGTTGGAGGTGGCGAAAATGTAGGAGGATTATCTGTTGTATGTGACGGCTGGTGGGGTGGAAGGTGAGGACAAGGGGGACTCTGTCCTTGTTACAAGTGGGGAAATGGTGGGGAGTGAGAGCGGAGCTACGGGATATAGAAGAGACCCTGGTGAAAGCCTCATTGATAGTCGAAGAGGGGAACCCCCGTTCCCTAAAGAATGAGGACATCTCCGATGCCTTGGTTTGGAACACATCCTGGGTGCAGATACGGTGCAGACGGAGGAATTGGAAGTAGGGGATAGAGTCCTTACAGGAAGCAGGGTTGGAAGAAGTGTAGTGCTGATAGCCATGGGAGTCAGTGGGTTTGTAGTAGAATGGAGATGAGGAGGAATTTCTTTAGACACGAGGGTGGTGAATCTGTGGAATTCATTGCCAGAGACGGCTGTGGAGGTTGTGAAGACATTGGGCATTTTTAACGTGGAGATTGATAGGTTCTTGATTAGGAAGAGTGTCTAATGTTATGGGGGAAGGCAGGAGAATGAAGTTGAGAGGGGAATATAGATCAGCCATGATTGAATGGTGGAGTAGACTTGATGAGTTGAATGGCCTAATTGCACTTTTATGTTTTATGGTCTGACCTCTGGTTGTGAAAATCTGTTGGATGTTGTTCTGAAATGTATGGAGGGTTATTTGTTATGGTTAAAGGGCTGAGATTACTTGTGTTTCAAGCTTAAGGTATACACCCCAAAAATGCAGGACATATGGAAACGTGCAGGAAAGTGAAATAGTATTTCTTTCACGTAGCCAGAGCAAATATGATGGGCTAAACGCCCTCTTCTTGGGCATTATAATTCTCTAATTTTGGAATTGTGATTCATGTTCTCCTTCTACCTTGAAATCCTCTAAACTCTGGTCCATGTATGAAGGAAGATGACTTTAGAGATATACCATGGAAACAGGCACTTCAGCCCACCGAGTCCGCAACGACCAGCGATCACCCTGTACACTAGCACTATTTTACGCACACACTATGGACAATTTATAGCAGCCAATTAACTTACAAACCTGCACATCTTTGGAGTCTGGAAGGAAACCGGAGCAACTGAGAAAACCCACAGTCACAGGGAGAACGTTCGTACATACAAACAGCACCCATAGTCAGGATCGAACCCGGATCTCTGGTGCTACAAGCCAGCATCTGTATTGCTGTGCAACTGTGCCACCCTGAAGGATAACTGTGGTTGTTTGTGATTAATCATCCAGCCCTAGGATATCACTGCAGGAGTTCCTCAACAAAGTATTCCTGTCCCAGCCACATTCAGTTGCTTAAATTACGGGTCAATAAGCCCAGAGTTTCAGAAAGACTAAGCAGTGTCAACATGAATTGAAAAGTCACTGCCTCAAATTGAGGAGCTGGTCATTCAGGACAAGATGAGAAGACATTTCTTCAGAGTCAAGTCAATTTTATTTCTATAGCACATTTAAAAACAACTCTCGTTGACCAAAGTGGTTTACATTGGTGCATGTACCAACGTGCTACAAACAGTGGTACATAGATCAACAATACATACATAGATACATACATACAGCGCTCCCTCAGAGAACCTCAAGAAAGGCTTGAGAGTAAAAATAAATGGTAAGTCAATCATCAGAATTCTTTACCCAAGAGAATGAGGAAGGTGTGCTCTTTGATTATATCCATGTCACATATCAATAGATTTTTGATTATTAGGAGAGTAAAGTGGTATAGGATTTTTAGATATTAATAGAATCGAAGGAAATGTGATTTGTACAGGGAAATGGCACCGTTAAAAGTTCAGCTGTGATTTTACTGAATGCTGTAAATTCTCACGTTTACAGTAAAGGGCCTATCCCACTTGACTGTCTTTCGAGTGCTATTTATGCGACCTGCTAGCGTGTGGGTAGTGTGTGGGTAGCACAGGGACGGGCGCTTGGAGTGGCGTGGAGGAATGTGGACTTCATCCTGCACTAAATCTTCGCGCGCCACCGGCCTGTCGTGTAACTGACGGCAAAAGTGGGACAAGCCCAAGACCCTGGAGCGACACAACGTCTCACCTCCAACAGCAGCAGAAGGAGGCAAACAATCGCCGAGCTCGGCCTGGGGCTCACAGCCGTTACGGATCCGGATCCGCCCCCACTCCTACTCCCAGAGCGGGGCCAAGAAGATTAAAGATGGACACAAAATGCAGGAGTAACTCAGCGGGACTGGCAGCATCTCTGGAGAGAAGGGAAGGGTGACGTTTCAGGTCAAGACCCTTCTTTCAGACCCTTCTTTCTTTCAAGACCCTTCTTCCAGAGATGCTGCCGATCCTGCTGAGTTACTCCTGCATTTTGTGTCCATCTTCAAATGATGTCACGCGCTCCAGAGGGCTGTGCGGGCTCATGATGACGCGCGCGACTCTCACTGGACCGTTGCGTGACCGTCACTACCGGCCTGTCGGGCAAGTGACGGCCCAAGTGAAACAGGCCCTTAAGAGTCCACTGCTTTGTCTTCCTGCTGTTTCTAATCTACCTGTTATCGCTTCCTCAAAGTAGATGCAGTATTCCCTACTAGTAATGTCAAGGTAACTTGTCTTTGGTTCCCAGTTTTCTCATTCTCTTCATAAATCTTACAATCTACTTCAATGGACACCCTCAGAATATATTTAATTGGATTTTACTGGAATTTATCTTACACTATATGTTATTCCCTCTGTCCTGTATCGGTACACCGTGGACGGAATGATTGTAACCATGTATAGTCTTTCCGCTGATTGGACAACACAACAAAAAACGCTTTTCACTGAATACTCAACTCAACTAAAACTAAACAAGCTTAATTGTACCCTTGTGACAAATTCTGATCATCCTCAGCAGTACCAATGGCAGACAAATCTACAATTTTTGGTTCTAAACCGGACTTGATTAATGTCATCTCTTTTCCTGGCAAGATGGGTTTTTTTAATCTGTCTGAATTGACTTAGACTATTTTCTCTCGAACACCAAAGGTTGAGGGGAGACCTGGTAGAAGTGCAGTGCCCTCTATAATGTTTGCGACAAAGAGGACATTTATTTATTTGCCTGTACTCCAAAATTTGAGATTTGTTATAGACAAAAAATCACATGCGGTTAATGTGCACATTGTCAGATTTTAATAAACGCCATTTTTATACACTTTGGTTGCACCATGTGGAAATTACAGCAGTGTTTATACATAGTCCCCCCCCATTTCAGGGTACCATAATGTTTGGGACACAGCAATGTCATGTAAATGAAAGTAGTTATGTTTGGTATTTTGTTGCATATCCTTTGCATGCAATGATTGCTTGAAGTCTGCGATTCATGGACATCACCAGTTGCTGTGTGTCTTCTTTGGTGGTGCTCTGCCAGGCCTGTATTGCAGCCATCTTTAGCTTGTGCTTGTTTTGGGGGCTAGTCCCCTTCAGTTTTCTCCTCAGCATATAAAAGGTATACTCAATTGGGTTCAGATTGGGTGATTGAGTTGGCCACTCAAGGATTGACCATTTTTTAGCTTTGAAAAACTCCTTTGTTGCTTTAGCAGTATGTTTGGGACCATCGTCTTGATGTAGAATGAACCACCAGCCAGTTAGTTTTGAGGCTATGTTTGAACTTGAGCAGATAGGATATCTATACACTTCAGAATTCATAACTTCAGACTACCATCAGCAGTTGTATCATCAATGAAGATGTGAGCCAGTACTTTCAGCAGCCATACATGCCCAGGCCATACCCCCACCGATGAGGTGATATGCTTTGGATCTTGGGCAGTTCCTTCTCTCCTCCATTCTTTGCTCTTGCCATCACTCTGATATGTTAATCTTCGGCTCATCTGTCCACAAGACCTTTTTCCAGAACTGTGGTTGCTCTTTGAAGTAATTCTTGGTAACCAGCCCGTCCTATTTTTGCAGCTAACCAGTGGTTTGCATCATGCAGTGTAGCCTCTATTTCTGTTCATGGAGTCTTTTGCAGACAGTGGCCATTGACAAATCCACACCTGACTCTTGAAGATTGTTGTCAGGTGTTTGGGGATTTTTCTTTATTATAGAGAGAATTCTTCTGCCATCAGCTGTGGAGGTCTTCCTTGGCCTGCCAGTCCCTTTGCGATTAGTAAGCTCACCAGTGATATCTTTCATCTTAATGATGTTCCAAACAGTTGATTTTGGTAGGCCTAAGGTTTGGCTGATGTCTCTAACAGTTTTATTCTTGTTTCTCAGTCTCATGATGGCTTCTTTGAATTTCATTGGCACAACTTTGGTCCTCCTGTTGATAAACAGCAATAAAAGTTTCCAAAGGTGATGGAAAGACTAGGTGCTGAGAGCTCTCTTATACCTGCATTAAGGAGGCAATTAAACACACCTGAGCAATAACAAACTCCTGTGAAGCCATGTGTCCCAAACATTATGGTGCCCTGAAATGGGGAGACTATGTATAAACATAGCTGAATATGGTGAAACCAAAATGTATAAAAATAACCTTTAATAAAATCTGACAATGTGTACTTTAACCACATGTGAATTTTCCTATTACAAATCTCAAATTGTGGAGTATAGAGGCAAATAAATAAATGCTGGGTCTTTGTCCCAAACATTATGGAGGACACTGTATATAACACAATGAGAGGCATTGAAAAGGTAGACAATCAGAACCTTTTTCCCCAGGTGAAAATTTGAAAGACTAGAAGGCACCCCATTCAGGTTGTGGAGGGAAAGTTTAAAGGATATGTGTGTGCATTTTTTTTTTGTTACACACGGAGCGTGGTGGATACTTGTAAGGCACCGCCAGAGGTGGTGATGGAAGCCAATATGCAAGTGATGAAGTTTTTAGATGGGCACCTGGCTATGCAGGGGACGACGGAGGGTTTTGGATCATGTGCAGACAGATAAATTATGTTTTCTTGGTATCAATTTTGGCACACATATTCCTGTGCTGAACTGTTCTATGTTTCTATTTTTCTTTTGACATTGATAGTATGGCACAAAATATTTTTGCATACTTTTCACAAAGCATTTTATAGGTTGTTGCAGTCTGCCATTTGTCATTATATGCAAAGTGCTTCTTTGTAAGAGCAGCCCAGTCAGTTCCTTTCCCCAGCAATTTACCCAGCAGCTTCATTAGATTCTCTGTGCAGCCACGCCAGGGAATATTAATTCAAACCAACTCTTGCAAGAAAAACAAGTGCCTGAACCATCACAGTATCTCTCATTCAATGATTGTAAACATAGAAATCTGTTAGACTTGTTTAATATCCATTCCTTCCTCGAGTCATAATTTGCATCCTGAATGCTTGTAGGATCCACTTCCGCCAACTTTATTGTTGATAACTGCTTGCTTTCCATTCTCGTGTTCCAGCAGATGCTTGTTTTCTTCTGTTCAAGATGCAAGTCCCATCCTGTTGTTATTACCTCCGTAATTTCCATTTGCTGCCACTGACCTACCAAGACTCAGAACATGCACAGGACAACTGAAATTACATCATCAAACACGGAAAGCTAATCAGGCAGGATCAAACATATGTTCAAATCAATCCCTTCTTATTCTTAAATCTCTCAATTTTAACAATGAAATGAGCTGTAAGTTTTTGCCATTGATTGGAAACGGGAGAATGGAGTCACAATTGAAAAGTAGAGGTCAGCTCACCTACTGAAAAATGTGTAATTATAGGTCACAAACAAGTACAAAATTACAGAGATACAAGGAATTGCAGATGATAGTTTATGAAAAAAGACACAAAGTGCTTGAGTAACTCGGTTGGCCAGGCAGCATCTCTGGAGAAAGAGTTACGGGACAGGCTCATTGGCACAACTTGCCCACACCAACCAGCATGTCTTATCAACATAGTCCCACCTGCTTGTGTTTGCCCCATATCCCTCTAAACCTATCCTATGCATATACCTGTCTAAATATTTCTTAAATATTATGATCGTACCTGCCTCAACTACTAGGTGACATTTAGGGTTGGGAGCCTTGTTCAGACTGATTGTGGGGAGCTGCAACAGTAGAACCACAGCAAAGTGTTGGTACTTTTAGGGTGGTGGGAATGAGGTGAAGGGTTTGCAGATAGTGGAGCAAGATATACACATGTACTAGTGTGTTTATTGTGAATGTAGCACTAACTTCAAGCTGCTTCATAAATTACTTCAATTAAGCATTTATGTATTTCAAAGTGTACCACTCCCCTCTGGTGGAAGCAGTTCTGAATTGCAGTAGTTATAACAATTTCTTAAAATAAACAAAATGCTGGAGTATCAGCAGAACAGATAGCATCTCTGGAGAGAAGGAAGGAGTTTCGGGTTGAGACCCTTCTTCACATTGAAAGTCGGGAGAGGGAAACTAGAGATATGGAAGGGTACAAAGTCGAATACAGCACATAAGCCTCTGACATTTTCGCCACCTCCAAATGTGATCCCACCATTAGTCGCAACTTCCCATCTCTACCCCTTTCCGCAGAAACCGTTCCATCTGCAACTCCCTGGTTAACTCATCTCTTCCCACCCAAACCACCCCCTCCCCAGGTACTTTCCCCTGCAACTGCAGGAGATGCAACACCTGTCCCTATACCTCCTCCCTCGACTCCATCCAAGGACCAAGACAGTCCTTTCAGGTGAGGCAGAGGTTCATTTGCACCTCCTCCAAGCACATCTACTCTATCCACTGTTCAAGATGTGGACTCCTATATATCGGCGAGACCAAACGCAGACTGGCCGATCGTTTTCCTGAACACCTTCGCTCAGTCCACTGGATCAACGCGATTTCCTCTTTGCTAAACTCTTTAACACCCCCTCCCGGTCCCATACTGACCTCTCTGCCCTGGGCCGCCTCCATTGTCAGAGTGTGGCGAAATGCAAATTGGAGAAACTGCACCTCATATTTCGCTTGGGCAGCTTACAACCCAGCGGTATGAATGTTGATTTCTCTAACTTCAAGTAATCCTTGCTTTCCTTCTCACTGTCTCTCCCGCACTCTAGTCCTGCTACTAGTTTCACTCTCCTGATTAATTTTACTGTTTGTATGACTCGTTGTCACCTTCCTCATAGCCAACAATGAGCAATTGTACATTTTCTTGAGAATTGTCTGCTTTGATCTTCCCTATGACCTTACATGCTCTTTGTACTCTTCACATCTCTAGTTTCCCCTCTCCCTTGAGTCTGAAGAAGGGTGTCGATCCGAAATATCACCATTATTTCTCTACAGACATTGCCCGTCCCTGCTGAGTTACCCTAGCATTTTGGGTCTATATTCGGTGTAAACCAGTGTTTTACACATAATAAGTCCTGGTTGGTTGAACTCTCCATTAGCTGGTATTTCAGCTCGTGTGTTTGGTCTGTGTGGCTGTTTGTATTTAAATGAAATATAATTGCCGGCTTGAAGTGTTTCTAATACATTAATTTAAATATAATGGTGCTAATTTTTAAAGGTATGAAAGAAATTGGGTAATTATTTGACCTATTAGTTTCACATCTGTTGTGAGGAGATTGGTGAATTTATTTAACACTTAATTAAACATTGTTAAAGAGCATTTAAAAAATAAAGTAAGGATTGCTATTTTGCAAAGGGTAAATCATGCTTAGTCAAGCTAATTACTTTTTTTTGAGGAACTTGGCAGACAACTCCAGATGCATTTTATATGAACTTCCTTAAAGCATTTGGAAACTGTATTGGCTTGGTTAAAGCTTGTGGAATTGAAGGAACATTAATCTGTGTTGAACATTCGATCGACAACAAGGTTGAGGCAAAGGACAATGGTTATGTACTTGAATTGGAAGGAAACGCGGTAGTGTTATCATGGATCTGCGATAGAACCTCAACTAATTGCTATTTATTAATGATTTGGAAAATGCAATAAAAAGTAATACATGCACGTTTTCAGATAGCAAGATTTGTAGGACAAGAAATAGGATAAAAGTTCAAAGCAATGTTAGTAAACTGTGTGGTTGAAACGGCGAACAGTAGATTTCAACTAAGATTGATGTGGAGTTGACCAGTATTTGATGAGGAAACTATGGATCTGCATATTGATTAAATTATGCCGAAAATATGAGAGCAGAGAAGGTTTGTAGAGATTTATCAGTTAATGCATAAATATCTGAATGGTAAGGTCAAGTACAGAAGACTATTGTACAAACGAAAGCAATGTTAGCTTTTCTAATTGCAGGACTGATAGCTTTAGAGGAGGAAATATTCCTGTGCGTGGGTGCTCTCTGTACTCTGTGCATTAAAGGTTATAATAGAATCAGGAGCAGCACCTCACAGAATCATCAGAATGTTGCCAGGACCCTGGCAATTCAATTTTAGGACAGCATATCAACTAAGCTTTTATTTCCCGTGTAAACAGGCCCTACTGCTTACAGAGTTTGCGCCAACCAATGATAACCCCGTATGCCAGCACTATCCTGCACACTAGGGACAACTTACAATTTACTGAAGCTAATTAACCTACAAACATTTGGAGTGTTGGAGGATACTGGAGCACTCGGAGAAATCCCACGTGGTCACAGGGAGAACGTACAAACTCCTTGCAGCACCCGTCGTCAGGAACGACACCCGGGATCTGGCGCGGTAAGGTAGCAACTTTACCACTGTGCTGCCAAATTACTTTTTATGGATTTAGTAAATGCTGAAACTTTCATCAATTTGTTAGAAGTCTGAAGTAAGTCAGAGTTGAAGCACCTTAACAGCAAAGTTAGCACCCACATCAAGTAGTCAAACCTTAGACTCACAGAAGGTCTGAATGGACCACTCCATTCTTTGATGTGGTTTCCAGTGATACGACAACTTTTAAGGAGCTTGCATTGTAACTATTTATGGAGTGCATTTGACCAAGTATTCTCTTTCCTTGGTTCTACGTCTGGCCAATTGTGCATTGCTGGAAAATGCTAACACAGCGACTCCCAGGATCATCGTAGTTCTGATTTACGAAAATCTGACTTTATGCAAACCTGACTTTATGCAAATTGTCCTGTATATTAAAAAACAATTTTTTTCCAATATAGACAAGTTTCCTTTCACAGCTCCACAACCTCCCACATCTTCAGCTTCCTCTTTATCCCATGAGTTATCTACTGTTCCCCGTTTATATAGCACAGTTACAATTTTATTGTGCAGATTTCAACTGACATTTGGATGTGAATGGTTTGTTAGCTTAACAAAATAATTTTTGTTTTAAATGGTATTCTATAACAACTGAATATACTATGTAATAAAATGGAAATCTACACTGCGAGATTATACCAAAGATAAACACAAAATGCTGGAGTAACTAAGCGGTCAGGCAGCATCTCCGGAGAAAATGGATAGATGATGTTTTGTGTCGGGACTTTTGTTCAGAATGAAGAACTGTTTCGACCTGAAACCTCACCTATCCGTTTTTTCCAGAGTTGCTGTCTGACCCTCTGAGATACTCCAGAATTTTGTGCCTATCTTTATATACAGCATATAGTGGATAACTAATAAACATTAGTTCCATAATGGGCAGCGTTAAAGTGAAAGCAACATTTTTGATTAAATGATAGAATTACGGAAGTCCAAGCAGAACAATGCCATGTGGGAGCTATGGAAAATAGTTAACGGCAAAAGCAGTCCTGAAGGGAACAAAGATAGTACATCAGGGATAGGAAGCTCAACTGTTTTAGGCAATGGATTTTTTAATCTTGGTTATGGGAATATTATTAATTTCTGTCTTACGGAAACATGTGTTTATGGACAGTTCTAAGGAATACAACCCTAATGTAATAAGGGGATTGCCTGTACAAAACTGATAAGTGTGACTTGGTTACAATTATTGACAGGGTGATGCTATTTTTACAATGCTATTTCTTTGCTCTTGGGTGTTTTCTGATTTTTTTCTCCTTTGGTGGTGGACAAAAACTTATCTCTTGCTTTTAATTTATCTTTCAATCTATAGACATTTAAGAAGCTGATCCCCGATGAGGTAAGTGGCCTGAATGCTTTATTAATGTTCCCTTTTTCATTGTTTTGTGACTTCTATGACCTATTGTATAATTTATAAATACATCACTGTGAATTGTGGCAATTTATTATTTAGCAATGGATTTTGCATTATAAACATCCAGTGAAAATGTACAAAAAACAAAATGCTGAAAATACTCAGTAGGTCAGGGAGCATCTATGCAGAGAGAGATAGGTTAACCTTTTAAGAGCATTCTTAAATAAAAATGTTGATTTTAGTAGTTCTGAATGGCAACTTCTCAATGCCTGCAGATTTTTATTCATACACTGAATGTGATAACATCTCACATTCTAGACATTAAAACAGCTACATCGCTACTTTGTGTGTTCTATTTCCAACATGGGTCCTATTTTTATTTCATTAAATAGACCATTCCCTCATTTTATCCATGTCTCTTCATTGGCTTTGGTCCTCTGCCAAATCTGCACACCCTATATCCAAATTGTTAGTGGCCTGTAAACTGAACACTGTAAGCATTCCAACACTTGGTGCTTGTGCTCTTTCTGGCATTTATATCTACATGAAGACTTGAGTTGGAATCGGGAAGGTTAGCACCATAGCAGCATGAACACATATTTTCAGGAGAGCTGGGCAGGCTACTTACGAGACAGTGTTTGGATTCCATTCCAAACGGCCCATCTCGTCCATGCTGACGTGTGATCACCCTTCCATCCTAACTCCATTTGGTCCATAGCCCTCCTAGGCCAAAGCATTTCAGGTGTTCATCAGGACGACTCTTGAATGCTGTCTGCAACCAAGCTTTAGCCATTCTCTTGGGCAGTACATTCTAAGTAATTACATTCTGGGTGTAGGATGTCCTCTCATATCCCCTCTGAATCGTTCCTCATACCCTAAAGCCATGCCCTCTAGTTTTATCTGCTGCTGATGTGGGGTAAAGTTTCTTGCAGTCTGTTCTATCCAAATCTCTCAGAATTTTATATAACTCAATCATGTCTCTTCTTAACTTCCTCTGCTCCAAGGAGAACAGTTAGGTTCTCCATTCTCTTCTTATAACTGAATCACTCCATTCCAGGCAGCATCCTGGTGAAACTGCACTGCACTCTTCTGGACAATGATAGACACAAAATTCTAGAGTAACACAGCGGGACAGGCAGCAACTCTGGATAGAAGGAAGGGTCTCGACCCAAAATGTCACCCATTCCTTCTATCCAGGGATAGACGCTGATTTACTCCAGCATTTTGCGTCTATCTTCAGTTTAAACCAGCATCTGCAGTTCCTTCCTACACTCTTCTGAACAATGAAGTCCTTCCTTTAACCTGATGAACAGAACTGCACACAGTATTCCAGTATGAGGTCTGACCAGGGTTTTATAAAGTTGGAACATAACCTATCTACTTTTATAGTCCCCCAACTAATGAAGCTCGGTGTCCTGTATACCTCCCTGTATTGCTACCTTCAAGGATTTATGGACTTGCTTGACTTTCTCTTATTATATTTTATTTTGATGGATTAATCAATGAAAATCTGATATGCTTTCATGTATTCTCTGAAACGTGTAGTTTGGGTAAGGAGTTAGCAAAATTGTTTTTTTGGTTTTTTTTAAACTTTTTATATTTTTATAATCGGTGAACAAATTGAACAAATGCAAATGCAGGGAATAATGCACATTAATGCTGTGTGTAATAGATCAGACAGATGAATGTGCCTGAGTAAAGGGTACAATAGAGATTATAATTAACAATTCTTTCCAATCCTATCTTGCAGCTGGAGCGATTCACGAGTATACGAAAGAAGGAAAAAGAGAAACCCACTGTTCATATGAAACACCCACCAATGCCAATTTATGAACCCCATTCTTCTCCACTGACAGACCTCACTGATAAAGCGGTGCTGGATCTGTTTGAGCAGATGTTGGTAGGTGCTTCATTATTTAGCCTTTTATAGGAACGATTAAAACATGCTTTAACTTCAAAACTTGATTTAATATTGTCCCAAGATGGATTCAAACATGATTAAAACCATTAAAATACAGTAAATGTATCAAATGTTGAAGGCATGCAACAGGTATAATGTGTGGACATCTGTGATAAGGATGGAGAAATTAATCTAAAGCTTCTCACCAGAATCATTTATCTGTCTTTGCTTGCCCTGTATGCTGCCAAAGTTGTGAATTTGGACCATTTTGTATCTGACAAGTCTGTAAGTGACTGTCCTCGTCTTTGACAAGGACAAAGACTAAATGCTGAAAATTGAAATTAGAGAATGCTGAAACAGGTCTGGCAATGGAAGAAGAGAAAATGTTAATATTTCAGGTCGATGCTTGTGGTGAGCACATTCACATTTGGGAAGGAACATAGTTTCGTGGAATTCAGACAAAAGGAACTCCAGTTGCTGGTGTACAAAAAAAATGCACAAAGTGCTGGAGCAACTCTGTGGGTGGACATGCAACCTTTCCAGCCGGGACCCTTCAGAGTTGAAAAGTCACCTATTCATGTCCTCCAAAGATGCGGCCTGACCCACTGAGTTACACTACCACTTAGCAATGTTTCTTGGAATTCCTTTACTTTCCTTGTACGGTTGGGATTTGTCAAATTTCTTGCTCCATGAAATAATTACAATTCCCTTTGGTTTGTTTACTCTGAGTGTTTGGACGTTGTTGCATTGAGTTGTAGCGTAGTACAGCATGGAAGCAGGCCATTCAGCCCAACTCGTCCGTACTTACGAGTATGCCCACCTCAGGTGGCTCCTTTTGCCCACATCTGGCCCATATCACTACATTTTCCTTTTATATATGCATCTGTTCAGATATGTTTTAAATGTTGCAGTTGTGCCACGTCTATCACTTTCTCTAGGAGCTTGTTCCATATTCACATCATCCTCTGTGTGAGGAAATAGCCCTTAAGGTTCCTTTTGAATGTTTGCCCTCTCGCCATGTATTCATTAACAGATCTGTTTAGCATCCCTGGGACAATTTTTTTTTGTCATCTTTTTTGGTTGTACTGAGTAGATGAGAAAGTGGGATAACATAGAACTTGTACGAACAGGTGATCGAGTGGACCGAAGGGCCTGTTTGAATGCTATATCTTTCAATAAATCATTCAAAAAGTGTCCTAAGATAGACACAAAAAGCCGGAGTCACTCAGCGGGACAGGCAGCATCTCTGAAGAGAAGGAATGGGTGACGTTTCGGGTCGAGACCCTTCTTCATAAGTGTTCTATCTTGAGTAGATGTTGGTCTTTGTAGATCTGAAGTGAATGAGGGACTACATTATGAATTAAGTTTGCCAGGAGTATTATTTGTGACAGCAAAATCTTTTCTGTTCATTTTCATTTACAAAGAAAATGTATGATGTCTTGTCCTTATCTTTTAATAGCTTGACATGAATTTGAATGAAGAAAAACAACAGCCATTGAGAAAGAAAGATTTATCGATAAAGAGAGAAATGGTTTCACAGTACCTTCACACTTCCCATGCTGTGAGTGTTCTATTGTTCATTGCTACAGCTGCAATTGTTTTGTGAATTCTTTGGACTTCCAAAATTTAACCAAGCTAAGGTGTTCTTTGGGATTTGTTCTTTTCACTGCACAGTGATTCCATTTTTGACCACCTCTCCAACGTACACATTTTTATTGTGAAGTTAAATTTGATAGTTAGGGTGTATCCAACCTACAATGATTTATTGGAATTTGAACCATGTCTGGAAGGGGGCAATGGTTACAGATTCGATAGTAACTTTCAAATAAGGGAAAAGCAGGTAAGTACATGAACTGGATTGCTTTTCATAAGACCTGTTGCATTCTTAATGGGCCAAATGTGGACTTTTGACACCAAAATGGGACTTTTAAGTGCTTAAGACACTCTGAAAATTATCCTGACCCGAGAGAGGTTGTTGTCTTGGCACCATGCTACTAGGTTCTATATCTCCTTCCTGTTGGTGATCCGGTATAGTGGTGTCGACTGCAAATTTATAATGGAGTTGGAGCATAATTGGCACATTTCTGTGCAATTCAGAATTGCACGGTCAGTAGTGGCTGAGCACACAGCCTTGCGGGGCAGCGGTGTTGAAATTTAATGTGGAGGATATTTTATCACCTGTGCTTACTGATTGTGGTCTGCAGGTCAGGAACTTGAGAACCTGGGGATTGGAGGGGGTGGTGGTGTTGGTGGGTGTGGTGCTGAGTCTTAGTCCAACCGTTCTGAGATGAGTTGGGTTAAAATTCTGATGTTCAAGGCAGAGTATAGTCAATCTATAGGAGTCTGATATACAGTGCCCTCCATAATGTTTGGGACAAAGACCATGCAGACTGGAGACCAGCAGCCAATAGACCAACTGATAATCAATGGGGAACCTGTGGAAAACGCCACAAGATTTACCTATCTTGGCAGCATGTTCATGGAGATGGAGAGGTCAACATCAACTTCCGAATTGGTAAGCTGCATCAGTCTTCAGACGAACGTGGCCATTATGGTCTAGTGGCAGGATATCCAAGATGCTAAAAGTCAAGCTCTTCCAGTCTGTAATCCTCTCTACAGCCCTCTATGCCAGTGAGACATGGAAAATCAATGTGAAGATGAAAAGGAAATTGGATGCATTCCAACAACATTCCACGATCCTGAAGACTAGCTACAGAGACCACATCACAAACGAGGAGATCTACTGCAAACGTGAAACTGCAACATGCTTTTCATCTTTTAATTTCTGCAATGTAACCTTCTGCGCCTCACTCTCTAATTTGAAATATTTGTGGTCCTTATGAATGACATAATGCTGATGAGCGTTGAATTTCTTCAATGTTGATATTGCAGTATCACAAAGCAAGCAAATAATCTTATCTTTAGCAGAAACAAGATAATATTGCAGTTCCCAATCCTCATTAAAAGCTTTTTTCTTCCCTCAGCGTTCTCTTGGTTTTCTTTCACATGATGAGCTGTTAATCAGACAGAATTTAAAAAATACAGTCAAACAAATACGCTGCTTAACTATTCCCAAATTCAACTTGAAACGGAAAGCCCCGTGCACCGCTATCAAAACTTGATAATACTGAAGACTGGACGGCCAGCAGACTCTCCCCGTCATTTTCCCTCTCATCAACCAGCCTCAGGCGGTAGTGGCGCCAGTCAGGCAGGGAGGTTAAAGTACATTCTAGAGTCGCATTAGAACTAAATCATGATCAAAACAGGTGTTAAAGTAGCCCTCATGACTTACTAGTGTTTTAATTATGGCCGTCAGTCGGGTAGGATTATTTTGTTGAATCTTCTTTTACGCTTTGGTATTATAAATACGTTCATTTTAAGATTAAAATTAAAATAATAAAAGACGAACAAAAACATATTAATAAAAACAACAGGATTTGTTCTACTAAATATGGTTTCATTCAAAAGGCCGCACTGAATGGCCTAGAAGGCCGCAAGTTTCCCACCCCTGGTTTGGAACATTATTAAGAAAAAAGAGAGCACTGGTGAGCTTACTAATCGCAAAGGGACTGGCAGGCCAAGGAAGACCTCCACAGCTGATGACAGGAGCATTCTCTCTTTAATAAAGAAAAATCCCCAAACACCCGTCAGACAGACCAGAAACACACTTCAAGTGTCAGGTGTGGATTTGTCAATGACCATTGTCCGCAGAAGACTTCATGAACAGAAATACAGAGGCTACACTGCAAGATACAAACCACTGGTTAGCCACAAAAATAGGATGGCCAGGTTACAGTTTGCCAAAAGCAACCACAGTTCTGGAAAATGTCTTGTGGGGGACAGATGAGACGAAGATTAACTTATATCAGAGTAATGGCAAGAAGTATGGAGGAGAGAAGGAACTGTCCAAGATCCATAACATACCACCTCATCTGTGGAACACGGTGGTGGGGGTGTTAAGGCCTGGCATGCATGGCTGCTAAAGGTATGGGCTCTCTTATCTTCATTGATATTACAACTGCTGACGATAGTAGCATGATGAATTCTGAATGTATAGACACATTCTATCTGCTCAAGTTCAAACAAATGCCTCCAAATTCATTGGCCAGCGGTTCATTCTACAGCAAGACAATGATCCCAAACATACTGCTAAAGCAACAAAGGAGATTTCAAAGCTAACAAATGGTCAATTCACGAGTGGCCAAGTTAATCTGAACCCAATTGAGCATGCCTTTTAAATACTGAAGAGAAAACTGGACTAGCTCCCAAAACAAGCATAAGCTAAAGATGGCTGCAATACAGGCCTGGCAGAGCACCACCAGAGAAAACTTCCAGCAACTGGTGATGTCCATGAATCGCAGACTTCAAGCAGTCATTGCATGCGAAGGATACGCAATAAAATATCAAGCATGACTACTTTCATTTACATGACATTGCTGTGTTCCAAACATTATGCTGCCCTGAAAGGGGGGGGGGGGGGGGGGGGGGGGGGGGGAATAAATAAATGACGGATCTTTGTCCCAAACATTATGGAGGGCACTGTAAGTGATGTGCTGATGTGCATGATATATTCATGCATGGTATGATTTGCCTGGATAATAATCAAAATAAAGATTTCCATAGTATCTCTGTGCATGTGACAATAATATACCCATTTAGTTTCCAGGAATTAAGTGGACTGTATCCTTGATCACTTAGCTATGCACTGTGGTTTTGCAACATGATTAAAGAATAGTTAAAGTAAGTCCATTTAATTTATTTTAAGCACAGCCTGTCAGTGCTGTGTTTATAACAGTGGAGTGAGTGAGTGCTGTTATTAAGTATATACTGGTCTAATAATTTTTTTTGAACTTCGGAAGTATTAAGGGTTGTGTAGACCATGCAATAAAGGGATTTAAGGTCTGATTAGTCTGACATTGAATAGAGGAGCAATTATGAGGGTAAGCATGAAATGCTGGAGTAACTCATCTGGTCATAGTCACACAGTGTGGAAACAGGCCCTTCGGCCCAACTTGTCCACACTGGCTAACATGTTCCACCTACACTAGTCTCACCTGCCAGCGTTTGGCCCATATCGCTCCAAATCTGTCCTATCCATGTACCTGTTTAACTGTTTCTTAAACGTTAGGATAGTCCCTGCCTCGACTACCCATCTCTGGAAGCTAGTTTCATACACCCACTACCCTTTGTGCGAAAAGGTTACCCCTCAGATTCGTATTAAATCTTTTCCCTTTTGCCTTAAACCTATATCCTCTGGTCCTCGATTCACCTACTGTGGGCAAGAGACTCAATCTATTCCACTCGTGATTTATACATCTCGAAAAGATCACCCCCTCATCCTCCTGCGTTCCAAAGAATAGAGTTCCAGCCTACTCAACCTCTCCCTATAGCTCAGGCCCTCTAGACCCGGCAACATCCTCATAAACCTTCTCTATACCCTCTGCAGCTTGATGACATATTTCCTATAACATGGTGCCAGAACTGAACACAATACGCATGTGGTCAGGCAGCATCTCTGGAGCCCGTTCCTTTTCTGCTGACTTACTCCTGCATTTTGATCCACTGAGTTACTCCAGCATTTTGTCTATCTTTGATATAAATGAGTATCTTCAGTTCCTTCCTAAGTAGTTCAAGGCAGCTCTTATATCTTATGTCCTTGTGTACTTTGAGCTTTATAATTATAAAGTGGGCAATGCTTTACTTAGTTAACAATTCAGTAAGTGCATCTTTAATTTACATTGTTCTCGTAATAAAACACAATAGTGAAATGTGCCGAAGTAATTCAAAGTGGTGTTATCAAGCAAAACATCAAGCTAAGCCACATAAGGTAATGTAATGGCCAGTGACCAGAGATGAGAATTAAAGAGCAAATTGACACAGACTGAAAAGTACAGGTACAGAGCAGCTTGGGGCATTACATCCAGTCCTTGGAGGCTAGCTGTTGATAGACTGATTCAATTGTGGGGTAAGAAAGATGCAAGGAATGGAAGAGCGTGACGATCTTGAGGATCATTGGCCAGAATTACTTTCTGTGAGAGGCAAGTCCTGAATAGCATTTCAAAACAAAGACAAAACAAAACAAAACTAAGGCATTACCAGGAGTCACTGCAAGTGCTCAAGCCATAGGTGATGGATGACAGTGTTTGGTTTGGTTGCAAACATCATAGCCGAGTCTTTGATGCTCTTTTTTCAGTGGATAAAATGAGAGACTGGCAAGGAGTGAGTGGAGATGATCACATTTTTCTCATCTGAATTTCTTTTTCATTTCCCCCAATCCTTTGCAGGGGCAAAATAAGAAGGAAAGTTCGAGATCAGCAGTGATGTACATTCAAGACTTGAAGTCAGGAATACGAGAACACCAGTTGCTCAGTTGTTTGGAGTCCTTGCGAGTTTCTCTCAGCAATAACCCAGTCAGGTAATAGAAATTATATGTTTTCACCGGCATGGAGATGGCAGGATTGTGACAATGTCAGATGCAGTTCAAAGCTGGACTCTGAGGCATGAATGGGAGTCTGACCTATTTAGAAGAAAAACAAGTTTAGATATTCCAATCCTGAAAAGTGTGATGACTCCACAAAGCTGCTGAATTTTATAGTGCATAAGAATGGCTGGTCTCGATGTATACATCTAGTTGCATTTCTTCATGCTGTGATGAATGATACACTTTATAAATGTTGCCTATAGTTCTTCAGCATAAGCAATGTTGGACCTTATTATTTACCTTCACCCTCGATACTTCATTAATATAGCTGATTTTTGTGTCAGTCAAAAACACTTGTTACATTATGGGTTCCCGTCAAGGTATTGAACTGAATATAGATACAAAATGCTGGACTAACTCAGCAGGTCAGGCAGCATCTCTGGAGAAACGCAATAGGTGATATTTCAGAAAAGGAACCATTCTTCAGCTGAAACGTTACATATTATTTTTCTCCATAGATACTGCCTGTCCCGCTGAGTGACCCCAGCATTTTATTTATCTCTGGTATAAACCAACATTTCAGTTGCTTCCTACACAAGGTATTGGAACTATTGTGCCTCATTATGTATGCAATACCAAGTAGAGAGTGTGTCTGGTAGATGCGGTGTCCACAAACTTTTACATCTATATTAATGAAACAAAAACTTAAGGGATGGCACACCTGGTAGATCTGCTGCCTCGCGGTGCCTGATACCCTGGTTCGATCCTGATTTCAGCTGGTGACTATGTGGAGTTTGCACGTTCTCCCTGTGACAGCGTGGGGTTTCCTCCGGGTGCTAATGTTTCCTTCCACATCTCAAAGATTTATGGATTTATAGGCTAGTTAGTCACTGTAAATTGCTCCCTAGTGTGTAGTAAATGGATGAGAAAGTTGGATAACATAGAACTAGTGTGAAAGGGCATTAGATGGTCGGCATGGACGCAGTTGGCCAATGCTGTCTATATCTCCAAACTAAACTAAGCTGAAACAAAATCTAATTTGCTATAAACCTGTTGAGGATCAATAGGTTTCATTCCCCTTTCACTATTAATGTGTAGTTGTGCAGTTTAGAACTAAGTTTCAAATAAAAAAACTTACTTCCATCTGTGCCAATAAAACAAAAGAAACACAAAATTAAGCTACAAGGTCCTTCACACCTATTCTAAGATTCAAACAAATCATGACTGATCGTGTTTTCCATTCACTTTCTTTCCCAACCTTTATCCATAATGTCTGATTATTGTAAAGTTCAAATATCAGCCTTGGTTTCTGCCTTGGCGATACTCAGTGACTGAGTATTATAAAGCCCCTGTCCCACTTACATGTCCTTGGCACGCTAATTACGCGACCTCATGGTCGCGTTGAGGTGCGACGGCCCCGCGAAGGTCGCGAGCGACTTCATTCGTCCGCACAGCCGTCTGGAGTGCGTGACGTCATTTGAAGATGGACACAAAATGCTGGAGTAACTCAGCGGGACCGGCAGCATCTCTGGAGAGGAGCAATGGGTGATGTTTCGGGTCGAGACCCTTCTTCAGTCTGAAAGAAGGGTCTTGACCCGAAACGTCATCCATTGCTTCTCTCCAAAGATGCTACCGGTCCCGCTGAGTTACTCCAGCATTTTTTGTCTATCTACATTTTTCTTGGCCCCACTCTGGGTGTAGAAGTGAGGGCGGATCCAGACCGCAACGGCTGTGAGCCCCAGGCGATCATTTGCCTGCTTCTGCTGCTGTTGGAGGTGAGATGTTGCATCGTGCCAGGGTCTTGGGCGTGCGAAGATTTCATTCGGTACAAAATTTCAGAGCGCCGCGCGATACCGCGCACAACTCCATACGCCTCCGCGCTTCTCAGTGGTACCGGCCCCGTGTGGCTACACAATGTCCGTGCGCCTCAACGCGACGACGAGGTCGCGTAATTTGTGTGCCAAGGACACGTAAGTGGGACAGGGCCTTTAGTCTCTGAAGTAAAGAACTCCAAAAAGTTTCAGTTAGTCTCGCTGTTATCGGACATTCTGCATGTCTTTCAATGCTTTATCAATAGAAGGCAGCACCTGCACCAAAAGAAACTCAAGATGTCTGGCTGTTTGCACTAACCCCCTCAACCCCCGAAAACCATTAAATGTTGTGCATTCGTAGATGGGCTATTTACAATTTATAGCTCATATTGATTAGTTTGTGGTGGGCCGAAGCACTTTGGTATCGAACGGTCATTCATCGAGCATTCGTGCGATCTGGGCCTACCAATCAACACCGACCTGGGTGGTCGGCTGGCGGAAAGCAAGAACGACGGAGCTAGACTTCACTTCGCAGTCAACACACCTTGCCCTTTTGTGCTAATTGCTAAGCTGTGTCGTATAAATATTAAACTGAGTGTTTATACAACACGTGAACCTCTTCAGTAGTGACCCCGATGAACAAAAACGGCCTCTTTTCTTTACATCATTCTTGGAGGAGGCAACCCAGATCAACAGAAGGTACACAAAAATGCTGGAGAAACTCAGCGGGTGCAGCAGCATCTATGGAGCGAAGGAAATAGGTGACGTTTCGGGCCGAAACCCTTCTTCAAACTGCCCCCCTTCTGGACATCACAGCCCCAAGTTTGGCTTGAACAAGCCGAAGCCCAATTCCGCATCCGCCAGATAACTGCCGACGTCACCAAGTTAGGTGCGCTGGACCAGGAAACCGTCGGGCACCTCATCGATTACCACCAGCCGACAACAAGTACGAAGGGATCAAGATGCTCCTCAAGGAGACATTCGGTCTCAGCTGCTGTGACAGGGCGGCAAAACTCCTGCACAAGGATGGCGTAGGCGACCGCAAACCATCTGTGCTCATGAACGTAATGCTTGCCCTGATGCATGGCCCTCCTTTTTGAACAGGTTTTCCTCGAGCAGATGCCTGAGGACATCAGCCTGCTCCTTGCGGATGATGATTTCACCGACCTCCGACGGCTGGCAGCCCGTGCGTACGTGTTGTGGCAGGCCAAACAGCAGGGTGGAACCACCATCAGTCGGGTGGCGGCTGTGCCTCGGCATGTCATACGGGCGGTCCCAGCCTCCACGGAAGGAGCGGCAGTGATGTCAGCCACAAACGGCGCCAGCAAGGACAAGAAGTACTACTACCACCGAAGGTGGGGCTCCGAGGCCCGCTGATGCCGACCACCCTACACGCTTCCGGGAAACGCCTCGGCCGCCCGTCGGCAATGGCAACGAGCGGCCAAAGTGCCGGCCAAAAACATCTCTACATCTGGGATCATCATTCGGGGCGGCGTTTTTCTCGTTGACACGGGAGCGGAGGTCAGAGTTTTGCCCCCATCAGGCACCAACACTCGTTCTAGAAAGAAGGGGCCTCCCACGACCGCTGCCAACAGCAGCAACATCAGAACATACGTGTTCAGCACGATCCCGCTCAACTTCAATTGCTGTCACTTCAAGTGGATCTTTACCATCGCCGACGTCTCACAACTGTTGCTGCGCGTCGACTTCCTCCGGGCGCACTCCCTGCTGGTCGACGTGAAAGGACAACGTCTCGTTAATTCTGAGACTTCGAGTCAATCGCCATGCGCCACGCCAAATTGACTGAGCCCCACCTCGGCTCGGTGACCTTCTCCGACAACGAGTACGCCAGGATCTTGGCCAATTTCCCTGACATCAAAACTCCCCAGTTCACAACGTCCAGCCCCAAGCATGGGGTGAAGTACCGTATCCTTGGCGTGATCTTTGATTCCACCCTCTCCCTTGAGCCTCACATCCGCCATGTCATTAAAACCTCCTTCTTTTATCTCCGCAACATCGCCAAACTCAGACCCTCTCTCACACCTCCCGCTGCTGAAAGACTCATCCATGCCTTCATCTCCTCCCGACTGGACTATTGCAACTCACTTCTCCTTGGCATCAGCTCCACCTACATCAACCGACTCCAACTGGTCCAGAACGCAGCCGCCCCACTCATCACCCACACCAAATCCTGGCATCACATCACTCCAGTCCTCAAACAACTTCACTGGCTTCCCATCTCCCACCGGATCACCTACAAAATCCTTATCCTCACCTACAGCCCTACCAAAGCCCCCCCCCCCCCCCCCCCCCCCCCCCATCGCTCCCTGCCCTCCTCCCGCCCTACCGGCCCTCACGGCCCCTCAGATCCACATCATCCGGTCTCCTCTCCATCCACAAGTCCAACCTCCGCAGTTTTGGGGACAGAGCCTTCTCCAGGGCAGCTCCCAGGCTCTGGAACTCCCTCCCCCAATTGATCCGCAATTCCGTGTCCCTCACCATCTTCCAGTCCCGCCTCAAGACCCATCTCTTCACCTCTGCCTATCCTTAGCCCCACGTCCCCCTCCCTTTTCATCTGTGCATTAATTGCCTCCCTATTGTGTTTTGAATTGAATTCTGTCTTTACTTTGTGTACTAGTCATGTCTCTACTATTTATTTCATTCCCCTTGCATGTTTTTCCTCTACCTGCAAAATTTTTGTAAGGTGTCCTTGAGACTTGAAAGGCGCCCATAAATAAAATTTATTATTATTATCATTATTATTATATCCCGCCACCGGACCACCACTCCATGCACCTGTACGCCGGTTGCCCCCAGACAAGCTCCAACTGGCCAAAGACGAGTTCTGCAAGATGGAAGAAATGGGCATAGTGAGCCGCTCAGACAGCCCGTGGGCATCCCCGCTTCACATGGTCCCAAAAGTGTCTGGGGGCTGGAGACCCTGTGGGGACTACTGCTGTCTCAACGAGATCAAAACAGCCGACCTGTACCCTGTCCCTCACATCCAGGACTTCATGGCAAACCTGGATGGTGACAAGGTATATTTCTGGTACGCATCGACGTGGTCCGCGGCTACCATCAGATTCCGGTGCACCCAGACGACATCCCCAAGACGGCCCTCGTCACCCTGTTCGGGCTCTAAGTTCTTGCGCATGCCGTTCGGCCTCAAGAACGCCGCCCAAGCTTTCCAACGACTCGTGGACGTGGTGGACAGCGGGCTGGACCTTGTTTTCATCTACCTCAACGACATCCTCGTCGCCAGCCTCTCCAGCCAGGAACATCACTCACCTCCGGCAGTTCTGCCAGAGGCTCAACGAGCCTGGCCTGGCCATCAACCTTGCCAAGTGTCATTTTGGCCTCACTTCCATCACTTGGCCATCACATCAACCAGCACGCAGCAGTCCCGCTCCCGACCAAGGTCGAGGCCATTCGCAAGTTTTCCAAACCCTCTACTGTGAACGGACTCCAAGAGTTTGTCAGCATGGTCAACTTCTACCACCGCTTAGTGCCAGCAGCCGCCAGGATCATACAATTGCTGTTCAATGTGTCAGCCTCGATAACAATCAGCACGGGAGCACCTCAAGGCTGTGTGCTCAGCCCCCTGCTGTACTCACTCTATACTCATGACTGCGTAGCCGGTCATAGTGCGAACTCCATCATCAAGTTCGCCGACAAACACTGTTGCGGGACATATCACTGATGGAGAGAGTCAGAGTATAGAAGAGAGATCGACCGGTTGACCAAATGGTGCCAGCACAATTACTTGGCTCTCAACACCAGGAACTGATTGTGGACTTTGGAAGGGGTAGGATGGGGACCCACAGTCCCATTTATATCAACGGGTCGATGGTGGAAAGGGTCAAGAGCTTCAAATTCCTGGGCGTGCATATTTCCAAAGATCTCTCCTGGTCCCAGAACACTGATGCAATTATAAAGAAAGCACATCAGCACCTCTACTTCCTGAGAAGATTACGGAGAGTCGGTATGTCAAGGAGGACTCTCACGAACTTCTACAGGTGCACAGCGGAGAGCATGCTGACCGGTTGCATCGTGGTTCGGCAACTTGTGCGCCCAGGAGCGAAAAAGACTGCAAAAAGTTGTAAACACTGCCCAGTCCATCATCGGCTCTGACCTCCCTCCCATCAAGGTGATCTACCACAGTCGCTGCCTCAAAAGGTCTGCCAGCATCATCAAGGACCCACACCATCCTGGCCACACACTCATCTCTCCGCTGCCTTCAGGTAGACGGCACAGGAGCCTGAAATCTGCACCATCCCGGTTCAGGAACAGCTGCTTCCCCACAGCCATCAGACTATTAAACTCAACTCAAACAAAAATCTGAACTTTAATAGCCTATTGCACTTTATATGCTTATTTATGTGTGTGTGTGTGTGTGTGTGTGTGTGTGTGTGTGTGTGTGTGTGTGTGTGTGTGTGTGTGTGTGTGTGTGTGTGTGTGTGTTTGTGTGTGTGTGTGTGTGTGTGTGTGTGTGTGTGTGTGTGTTTGTGTGTGTGTGTGTGTGTGTGTGTGTGTGTATATATTCAATGGTATATGGACACACTGATCTGTTCTGTATTTATTTATGCCTACAATATTCTGTTGTGCTGAAGCAAAGCAAGAATTTCTGGAACACATGACAATGAACTCTCTTGAATCTTGAGGCCCTGGCCAACAAGCCGAAAGAGCTCGTTTGGGACCACGCGGCCACGACCTTGTTCGACAACGCCAAGAGGGGGTGGCAAAGGCAATGATGCTCGTACATCCGCACACCAACAGCTTTCATGGTCGACGCATTTGGCACAGCTGTGGGCATAGTGCTGGAACAACTGTGATACCCCGAGCAGAAATATAGCGCTTTCAATCCCTCACTCTCTACCTGGCCATCGGCATTTCCGCTACTTCCTCGAGAGCAGGGATTTCACAGCTTTCACCGACCACAAGCCACTCACTTTGCCTTTGCCAAAGTGTCTGATCCTTGGTCAGCCCCACAGCAGTGCCACCTGACCTACATCTCAGATTACACGGCTTGTGTCCAACACATCGCAGGCAAGAGCAGCCAGGTCGCAGCTGCGTTGTCCCGTGGCACCATCAATGCCACCCACGCTCTGGCCCCAGGTGCTGACTACACGGCTGTGGCGGTCGCCCAGCGAGAGGATGAAGAGATGTTTGCCCTCCGCACCCCCATCTCAGGCTTGCTGTTGGAGGATGTGCGATTCGGGCCCGTTGACATCACACTCCTCTGCGACGTGTCTACGGGACAGCTAAGACCCATCATCTCCGCCGCTGGATATTTGACAAGATTCATGGCCTAGCTCACCCTTCCATCCGGACAACAAAGGCACTGATGGCAGCCAAGTTCATGTGGCATGGGTTACGCCAACAGGTCGGCAACTGGGACAGAGGTTTTGACAGTGCATCCCCTGTCAAACCTCCAAGATTCAGCGACACGTCAAGGAGCCCCTGCAGAACTTCACCCTGACACACCGCTGTTTCGACCACGTCGACATCGTTGGACCGCTGCCCCCATCCAGAGGTGCCACCTACCTCTTCACCATCGTGGACAGATTCACGAGCTGGCTGGAAGCCGTCCTGCTCTCGGATACCTCCACTGCGACCTGTGCATGTGCCCTCACCGCCCACTGAATCACCCGCTTTGGCATGCCAGCAGACATCTCCTCCAACAGGTGCGCAGTTCACCGAGCTCTGATCAGCAATGGCCCAGCTGCTTGGCACTAACCTGCACCACACAATGGCCTACCACCCGCAAGCAAATGGCCTAGTGGAACGTTTTCACCGGCACATGAAGGCATCCCTCAAGGCATGGCTCACGGGCCTAGAATAGATGGACAAATTACTGTGGGTCATGCTAGGTATACTGCCCCAAAGGAGGACCTGGCAACTTCCTCGGCCGAGCTGGTGTACGGCGCCCCGCTTACGGTCCCAGGGGACTTCATCCATGCTGACGCGCCTCTGTAAGAAGGTGGGCATGCTTACTCCAGTCGCAACCACGTACGTTCCACCCGACCTCCAGGACAGCCAATATGTCTTCCTTCGCCAAGATTCCCACCGTACACCACTGCTAAAGCCTTACGAGGGTCCCTTCAGAGTACTGCAAAACGACGCCACGACTTTCAACATTGACATGGGCGGCAGACACGAGACTGTCTCCGCGGACCGTTTTAAGCCAGCACACTTGAACATTGAACAACCTGTGCAGGTGACACAACCCCGCAGCAGTCCACCATAGCAACCAAACCAGCCCACAACTCAACCAGCTGCCACCCCGAACACAGGAGGAACGTACACAAAATCAGGCCGCCTCACTCGACAGCCTAACCGCCTCCAATACTCCGGTTCTGGGGGGATCATGTGGCGGGCCGAGCCGTCTTTCGTCGAGCTCGAACACTCACTTGATCTGGGCCGACCAATCAACGCCGACCTGGGTGGTCAGCTGGCGGGGTGCCTCACGAGCTATACTTCACTTCACAGTCAACCTACACCGCCCTCCATTGTTGTACTCGCCCACTAGGGGGTGCCCTGGCAGCAGGCCTGGGTTATCTGTTTTAGGGGGAAATTTTTTTGTCTCAAACCGTTTTCGTTCGACTTTAGCTCGAACGGACTCGGGGACGGGATCCGGACCAGGGCTCTACAACGGCGCCGCAGCCTGGAGTCAACGCGGAGCGGGCGATGACCTGGGTCGCCGTTTCAGCGCTGTTGCGTGGGGTGCAGCGGAACAAACGGAGCTATAGCTTCACCCGGCGCTTCACAGCCGCCGGCTCCGGTCGACACGCTGAGGACGTCCCGCAGCCCCACGTCGGACTTGTATCATCCCGGCGAGCCTTTTGTACTCACTGTGGAGGGCTTGGGAGACCCTGAGCTGTATTGTTTAAATATTAAACTGAGTGTTAATACAACACGTGAACCTCTTCAAGGTCTTTATTTCTTTTGCAAAATATCGTACCTTGCCAAATCTGTTTTTGAATTTATGATGCAAATCACTAAGAAAGTATGACATATTTCTCATTCAGTTCAGGATAAGGAGAGAACAAAAAGCCAAATAAATCCATTAAATTTGATTGGTTCAAAGATATCCGTGCATAGGAACTATATCATTGTTGTTTGAGACGTGTGCGGACGCGACGCCGACAGTCAAGAAGCCGAAGCCAAAGAACCGAATAGAAACAAGGCCGAAACGCCAATAAACCGAAAGAGTTCATAATGCCTCCAGTTAATTAACCAGGTTCCCGAATGTAGGAACGATTCATACATGTAATACATGATATACATTTATACATGGTTAATTAACTGGTGACATTATTTCCCTGTCCTTAGAGCCTTTGCTTTAGCCGGTGATTACATCTATTCCATCCCTCCCTCGCAAAGATGTGGGACTTCAATTTGAGCGCACTTGTTTGAATAGATGCAAGCGGCATGTCCAGCTTCTCTCCTGGGCGCGCAATGCACAAAGCCGATGAAATCACAACTGTCACACCAAAGATAGACACAAAATGCTGGAGCAACTCAGCTGAAGAGGCAGCATCTCTGGAGAGACGGAATGGGTGGCGTTTCGGGTCGAGAACCTTCAGACGCACTCTGAAGAATGGTCTCAGCACAAAACGTCACCCATTCCTTCTCTCCAGAGATGCTGCCTGTTTTGTGCGTGGGAGCTTGGTTGCGTTCCGCAAACACCGAGACGGTAATAAATAAACCGTCTGTCCCCGCGGCAGGGGTGAATCACCCTGGTGTGGGTGTCAAAGACCGGGGGTCGGGGGGGGATCATCCTGGTGTGGAGGTTGGGGTCCGATGGCGGTGCATCGCGGTCAGTGAATGTGGGACGCTCTCGCGGGTGGAGGAGAGAGAAGGGGAGAGAGGGGAGAAAGAGCGGGGGGTGGGGGAGAGGGAGAGAGAGAGAGGGGGGGGGAAAGAGAAGAGAGAGAGGGGAGAGAGAAGGGGGGGAAGAGGGGGAGAAGGGGGGGAGAGGGAGAGAGAGAAGGGGGAGACGGGAGCGTGGGGTTCATTTTCCCACACAAGCCATAGGTGACTGGGCAATCTGAACCCAAGCACCAAGTTGAAAGCGGCCGAAGGTGTGCATTCCTCGGTACAGCCCCCACTCTCCCACGGCCACGGCGGGCTGCGGATCGGGTGGAGCGGAGGTTTGGGACAATGTTCATGCCTTCACAGTGATGTGATGGACGCGTTAGTCTGGACCAATCGCTGACAAGTCCCGCCCCCCCGGCAATGTCAAGTCCGTTATTGGACTTTTCTGTTGAGCGGCAATCGGTCCCTTTGGCCTGTAGGCCTCACCGCCTTTCGGGTAGGTGGCGTTTCGACTGAGCGACCATTCGGTAAGTTTGCTTTTAGGCGAGGCAGCCTTTCGGTTCGTTGCCGTTTAGGCGTCCTGCCCTTTCGGTTAGTTTGCATTTAGGCGTCCCATCCTGTCGGTTAGTAGGCGTTTCATCTTCGGACTCTTTCAGTTCAATAGCGTTTCGGCCTAATTTCTATTCGATTCTTTAGCTTCGGCTTCTTTGCTTCGGCCTCTTGTCTGTCGGCGCCAAGTCCGGGTACCGTTTGAAAGATACTCTGTCGGGTAAACATGATTTTTTTTTTTTTTTTTTTAAACAGTTGGGTGCAGAACTTTGGCGCAGAAGGATTAGCAGGACTGTTGGAAATACTAAAAGGATTGCAAGATGAACAAATGGATCTTTCAAGGTAAAGCTATAGTTTTCATTGAATTGGTTTTAATTGGGTAACCTAAAATTAAATATCTAGTAATTCATTTTTAATGTATCTTAAATTCCTGAATTGGGTCATTTTCAATTTGTTGGGTTTTCCAACTTGTAAACCGAACCTCAATCCGAAGGGTCCTGACCTGAAACATCATCCATCCATGTTCTCCAGATCCATGTTCTCCAGAAATGATACCTGACCCACTAAGTTACTCAGCACTTTGTTTTGGTTTTTTCCAAACTGGTAATGTACCTCAGAAACATGTTAATGGCTGTGAATATTTGAAAATATTATAAAAAGAGACCTTTTTATTAACCATATAACCATATAACAATTACAGCACGGAAACAGGCCATCTCGGCCCTACAAGTCCGTGCCGAACAACTTTTTTCCCTTAGTCCCACCTGCCTGCACTCATACCATAACCCTCCGTTCCCTTCTCATCCATATGCCTATCCAATTTATTTTTAAATTATACCGACGAACCTGCCTCCACCACTTCCACTGGAAGCTCATTCCACACCGCTACCACTCTCTGAGTAAAGAGGTTCCCCCTCATGTTACCCCTAAACCTCTGTCCCTTAATTCTGAAGTCATGTCCTCTTGTTTGAATCTTCCCTATTCTCAAAGGGAAAAGCTGATCCACATCAACTCTGTCTATCCCTCTCATCATTTTAAAGACCTCTATCAAGTCCCCCCTTAACCTTCTGCGCTCCAGAGAATAAAGACCTAACTTATTCAACCTATCTCTGCAACTTAGTTGTTGAAACCCAGGCAACATTCTAGTAAATCTCCTCTGTACTCTCTCTATTTTGTTGACATCCTTCCTATAATTGGGCGACCAAAATTGTACACCATACTCCAGATTTGGTCTCACCAATGCCTTGTACAATTTTAACATTACATCCCAGCTTCTATACTCAATGCTCTGATTTATAAAGGCTAGCATACTGAAAGCTTTCTTTACCACCCTATCTATATGAGATTCCACCTTCAAGGAACTATGCACGGTTATTCCCAGATCCCTCTGTTCAACTGTATTCTTCAATTCCCTACCATTTACCATGTACGTCCTATTTTGATTTGTCCTGCAAAGGTGTAGCACCTCACATTTATCAGCATTAAACTCCATGGCCTAAATCACTTTTGATTTATTGTCTCCTCGACTGCAAACGATAGAAACTCCTGGTCAAATAGTCTTCTCCACTGAAAGCAATAGAAATCCTGCAAACATACTTGTGAACTACTTGTATGATAGGATATGCTTGCCTTCGTCGGTTAGGGAATTGAGTATGTCAGGAAGTCACATTGCAGCTTTGTAAAACTTTGGTTGGGCTGCAATTGGAATATGATGTGCAGAGTCAGGTCGCCCCATTACAGAAAGTACGTTGAGGCTTTGGAGAAGATGCAGAGAGGTTTACAGGATGCTGCCTGGATTAGAAGGTATTAGCTATAAGGGGATGCAGGACAATCTTTGTTTTCTTTGGAGCAGCAGAGACTGAGGAGAGACATGATAGATATTTATAAAATTATGAGAGGCATAGATGGGGTAGATCTATCAAATTATTAGAGGTATAGATTACAAAGATCCTTCAAAATTATGAGAGGCACTGAATAGGGTAGATCTATCAAAATAAGTACAGGCATAGATTGATAGGAGACCATCAAGGACTATACAATACTCGCAAGTTTCATTTGTGAGTTTTTAAGTGCAGAAACTTGGAAAAGATGAAGAAAGAACAAAAATTATAGTTGCATATCTGGATTAAAAAAAGATATAAGGGACTACAGATGCTGAAATCTAGAACCTGAAACAAACAGTTGGAGAAACTCAATGGGTTGAGCAGCATCTGTCAACTGTTGGGGGGTGAAGAGGAGGAATTGTCAACATTTCGGATTGAGACATACCATCAGGGCATGTTAGTGTTAGCTAGACAATACTGAATTCAGAATGAGGGTGTTGAAGCCTAAAGTGATCTTTTGGAAAATTTGCTGAATATCACCTTTCCTGTTTTTGTTAATTTGCTAACACAATTTAACACAAAAAAAAATAGTATTGCACACTGTCAATTTATTGTTATGTTACTATTGCATTTTTTTAGCGGTGTGAACCACAAGATTCAGCACGAAATTATTAGGTGCCTAAAAGCCTTCATGAACAACAAGGTGAGTACTTTAAACACTAATGAATCAGTAACATGGAATGGATTAGTGTAGGAATTGTTGAATCTGACTGCAAATAGTTTAAGATAGTATGTTTCATGCAGGTCTTCGATGATTATTTGATTTAGAGAAACAAAATATCTAATATGGTCTATATTGATCTTCATTAACTGCTGTTACTTCACCTGAGCAATGAATGAAGATTAACGTGGGAATGCAGCATTTATTCCACACAAAGGATGATGGGTATATGGAATGAGCTGCTGGAGGAGGTAATTGAGGCAGGTAATATCCCAACATTCAAGAACCATTTAGAGAGGTACATAGATAGGACAGGTTTAGATGGATGTGGGCCAAACACAGGCAGATGGGACTAGTGTAGATGGAACATGTGGTCGGTATGGGCAAGTTGGGCCGAAGGGCCCGTTTCCTCGCTGTATGACTCTGACTCTGACTATGACATGAGTACGAGTAGCTGCTTCAGCATATGAACTGGGTAACTTTGGGTTTGAAGGAATTTACTAGAGAGCTTTGTGCATTGCAATGGTTAAATATTGGGAAGGCATGACACAAAGGTTCAAGAGTGGTTGAAGTTTCCAAGATATTATGCTTAAATAAAGATAAACTTTCTGCTCGCTGGCGAATGTGAACCCAGGGGGCATGGTCAAAGAAAGACCCAGCTGTTTCAGGAGTTAAGTGAGGAAGATTTTCAGAGACAAAGTAATTAGAGATACCGTGTGGAAACAGGCCCTTTGGCCCGACTTGCCCATCTGCACTGGTTCCACCAGGCTGGACTTGGTCCATATCCCTCTAAACTTATCCCTTCCGTGTACCTGTCTAAATGTTTCTTAAATGGTGGAATTCTGTTCTACGTTTGCCAACAGATACAAGTCGATTGTGAATATTAACTTTGACATAGACAGATTTTTGCGATTTAAGGGATAAGAGGAGCACGGCACAGAATATCAATGATAGTGAGAGGCAGGGCAGATTAAAGGTTAAATAACTTCTTTGTCGAAACATAGAAACATAGAAAAAATGGTGCAGGAGTAAGCCATTCGGCCCTTCGAGCCAGCACCGCCATTCAATATGATCATGGCTGATCATCTAAAATCAGTACTTCGTTCCTGCTTTTTCCCCATATCCCCTGATTCCTTTAGCCCTACGAGATAAATCTAACTCTTTCTTGAAAACATCCAGTGACTTGGCTTCCACTGCTTTCTATGGAAGAGAATTCCACAGATTCACAACTCTCTGGGTGAAAAAAAAAAATCCTCATCTCAGTCCTAAATGGCCTATCCCTTATTCTTAAACTGTGACTCCTGGTTCTGGACTCCCCCAACATCAGGAACATTTTTCCTGCATCTAGCCTGTCCAATCCTTTAAGAACTTTATATGTTTCTATAAGATACCCTCTCATCCTTCTAAATTCCAATGAATACAAGTCCAGTCAACACATTATTTCATCATGTGTCAGTCCCGCCATCCCGGGAATTAACACGGTGAACCTACGCTGCACTCAATAGCAATAATGTCCTTCCTCAAATTAGGAGACCGAAATTGCACACATACTCCAGATGTGATCTCACCAGGGCCTTGTACAACTGCAGTAGGACCTCCTTGCTCCTAAACTCAAATCCTCTCGCAATGAAGGCCAACATGCCATTAGCTTTCTTCACTGCCTGCTGTACCTGCATGCTTACTTTCTGTGACTGATGTACAAGCACATCCATTTCTCATTGCACCTCCCCTTTTCGTAATCTGACACTAGTCAGATAATAATCTGCCTTCCTGTTCTTGCCACCAAAGTGGATAACCTCACTTTTATCCATGCATTTACCCACTCATCCAACCATTCCAAGTCACCCTGCAGCCTCATAGCATCCTCATCGCAGCTCATACTGCCACCCAGCTTTGTGTCACCTGCAAACTTGGCAAAGTCACATTTAATTGCCTTGTCTAAATCATTAATATATATTGTAAATAACTGGGGCCCCAGCAATGAGCCTTGCGGCACCCCACTAGTCACTGCCTGCCATTCTGAAAAGCTCCCGTTAATGTCTGCTCTTTGCTTCCTGTCTGCCAGCCAGTTCTCTATCCATGTCAATACCCTACCTCCAATACCATGAGCTCTAATTTTGCACACTAATCTCTTGGGTGGGACCTTGTCAAAGGCTTTTTGAAAGTCCAGATATACTACATCCTCTCCCTTATTCATTCTACTTGTTACATCCTCAATAAATTCCAGAAGATTAGTCAAGCATTATTTTCCCGTTATAAATCCATGCTGACTTTGACCGATCCTGTCACTGCTTTCCAAATGCGCTGCTATAACATTTTTAATAATCGACTTAAGCATCTTCCCCACTGCTAATGTAAGGCTACCTGGTCTATAATTCCCCATTTTCTCTCTCCTTTCTTAAAAAGTGGAGTTACATTGGCTACCCTCCAGTCCACAGGAACTGATCCAGAGTCGAGAGAACATTGGAAAATAATCATCAATGTATCCGTGATTTCTAGGGCCACCTTCTTGAGTACACTGGGATGCAGACCATCAGGCCCTGGGGATTCATCTGCTTTCAGTCCCAACAATGTACCTAACACCATTTCCTGACATGTGGATTCCTTTCAATTCTTTCCTCCCACTAGATCCTCTGTCTCCTAATATTTCTGGGAGATTGTTTGTGTCTTCCTTAGTGAAAACAGAACCAAAGTACTCATTTAACTATTCTGCCATTTCCTTGTTTCCCATTATAAATTCAGCCGTCTCTGATTGTCTTCAATAATCTTATCCTTCTTACATTTCTAAAGAAGCTTTTAGAGTCTATTTTTATATTCCCTGCAAGCTTTCTTTCATGCTCTTTTTGTACCCCTGTAACATCTTGATAATTGCCTTTTTATTGACTGGCTTCAAGGTAATCGAGTCTTTCTGTGCTCTAGAACATGTTCCACTGCAGTTTTGTGAATTTTAAATGATTTCAATGCATGGTTACGCAGGAGATGCAAGAAGCTGCAGATGCTACAATATTAAGTAAAACATAAAGTGCTAGACTAACTCAGCAGGTCATGCAGCATCTGTGGAGGAAATGGATAGGCGATGTTTCTGGTCGGGACTCTTCTACAAACTGATTGCAATAGAGGGGAGAAAACTGTAAAAGAGGTGTAGGCAGAAAAAGTGCTAGGTGCATACAGGTGAGGGTCGGGTTGATTGGCAGATGAGTGGAGTAAGTTAGAAAGATTAGAGATGAAAAAGAGACAAAGAGTGTCAGATAAGGAGAGAAGATGATTGAAATGTAAAGCCAGAGTTTAGAATATAGAAACATAGAAATGAGGTGCAGGAGTAGGCCATTCGGCCCTTCGAGCCTGCACCGCCATTTAATATGATCATGGCTGATCATCCAACTCAGTATCCCGTACCTGCCTTCTCTCCATACCCTCTGATCCCCTTGGCCACAAGGGCCACATCTAACTCCCTCTTAAATATAGCGGTAGGGGATGGGGGGTAGGTAGAGGTGGGATAGTGGGAGAAATGGTTGGGCCCTAAAATGTGGTGGGGGGGGCAAGCAGGTTGAGGAACAGGGAAGGATGTGTTGTTATTTAAAACTGGAGGTCAATTAATAAATGATTCATGTGTTCAAGAAGGAACTGCAGATGCCGGAAAATGATTTGTGTTCTGATACAGACATTTCATTTTTAAAATGTTGATCACTTGCTGATACTTTTACTAATTGTTTTTTATTACTGTTCATGTGTGCTGGTGTGATTTTTCTCAAACCTTTCAATTGCAGCATGGGATAAAAATGATGTTGGAATCAGCAGATGGAGTTCTGTTGTTGGTGAAAGTCGTCGATCCTAGTGCTCCAGCCATGATGATCGATGCTGTCAGGCTCCTGTCTGCCATCTGTATCCTGCAGGATCCTAACAACATGTAGGCATTTATCTATACATAACTAAAGATCTGATCTTGTTATCTTCCGGTGTGTTTAGGTTATTTTAAAGAAGAAATGCTATTTTCATTGAGAATTTCATTAAAAAAAAACATTGCGATTTTCAATGTGTGGGGGGGGGGGGGGGGGCAGGGGGGGGATGTGGGGAGTGGGGGACCAGGGGAATAGAAGGAGAGGAGGGGTAGGGAGGGGAGAGAGGTTATGGAGGGAGGGAGTGGCTGAGGATCGGGGAAAGGAGAGGGAGGGAGGTGAGTGGGGGAGGGAGGAGGAGGAGGGAGGGTGGAGGAGGGGGAGGGAGTGCTGGGGGTTGAGGGGAAATGGAGGAGGATAAGGGTAGGAAGAGGGATGGTGAGGTAATGGAGAGGGGGAAGGGGGAGGGAGGGAGGGAGGGGAGGAAGCAGAGGGGGGTTGGTGGAGGGTGGGGAGAAGGAGGATAATGGAGGAGGGGAATAGGGGACTGAAGAGGGAGAGTGAGATGAGTTCACATTGATCTTATATTTTACAAGTTATTGCCATTTTGAACTTTAAAACGTCGCAGTCACGCTCCCAATTGCCGGCCGTGCCTGCGCAGCTGGGGGAGGGTTACCATGACTTGCATCACAAAGGGGATCTCTGGCGTTACAACTGGAACCCGCCAGGCCGCACATGGGCAATTTGGTGAAATATTGCATTGAGGGAACGGGACCAAATGGGTCCGCACTTGGTCTAGTATACTTTAAAATCACCAATAATTACTATAACTGTGTTCGATAAGTAACAACAACGATTCACCTATGCTTCACTGTATCATTGTGCATAATTCTCTATTGAACTACACGTGTGTTCATGTCCAGTTAACTTTCTGCTGGTTACTATATCAAGTTAATGTAAAGTTATAGGATAGTAGTCAGCATTAGAGAATATTGTTGAAAGATTGCAACACCCAACCTTTAATACATATGTAAAAATAGGAGCCAATAAAAATTTGTATTGAACAAGAAAATCAGTTTGTCATGAGTTATATGAAAGTTGGGAAATCTGGAAGAAATATCTGATGGGTATACACATTTGCTTTTCGATTAGAATCTGAGTTTTCCTTCAATCTCGGCACACTTCCAGTGAATGGAAAAATGGATTGTTATTGTTGGCAAGAAACGGTCAAAGGATGTTTCTTTTGTCTAATTGTTCAACAAAGATTTTTTGTTGTTGACGGTGAATCCTGATATATTAACTCCAAATTTATAGTTGTAGATAAATTATCAGTTGTTAATTTAAAACTAAAGTCTCCAGGAATGATTTGGACTAGACCACACTCGATCACACTCACTTTAATTATCTGCCCCATTCCACTCTGAATATTTAAATAAAGGCCAATGCAAATTTAAGGAACATTTTTTTTTCTGTTGAGGCCTTTCACAGATGTTTCTATTCAATGTTGAATGTAACATTCTAGCTAGCTCACCTTTCCAATTTGTCCTACTGGCCCTCAATCTCCAATGTTCATACTGTTTTTCCTTCTCCACAATTGCTGTTTAACCCTGAAAATATAAATCATTCTATTTTGATTTCAGAATTACATCAAGTGTAGTGTTTTGCTTCTCACAGTTCCAGCACTGGTTTTATTCTCTCCCTCCTCTGCCCTTGTTAACTACAGTTGATCTGTCTCGAGCAGATAAAAACGTCTTCATCAGTTTCAGGCAGCCGTGTTATCCATTATTATTGGTGCCTCTTCTGCCCTTCGTTCCTTCTTCTCCCTTCTCTTCTCTGCAACTTAAAATATATCTTTTTTTCCCTATATGTTCCCAGTTCCAACACAAGGCTGTGGCCCTGAAACTTCAAATCTGTTTTTTATCTCCACAGTCAGGCTGAACAGCAGAGTATTTTGCGCAATTTCTGTTTTTCTGTTTAAATCCTTTCGTTTGCCAGAGATTCAGGAGATAGAATCTAAAGAAATTATTTTATAGACTGCATATAGCCTGAATAATTCGGCAATGACACATTGTAAGCCCTGTTGTGTTTTTGATGGAGATAAAGGAATAATTTGTAAACTTTAAAAAAATTCCATTCATTTGTTAAATTGGATGTCTTTTAGCACATCAGGAGTACAAAGTACTAGGAGTTTTGGAGATGGCAATTATTCTCAATGTTTTACGGTGAAAAGGGAAAAATGTAACCATTTTTGCGGGGCAATTTTGTTGCACACAGTTTCACACTGTGTGCCTGGAACAAATTACCAAGGATAGCGATGGAGGCATCAATGGTAGTGCCGTTTACGAGGTTCTTACATAGGCACATGAAAATGCAGGTAACACTGAAATGATTGTGTGTAGGCAGAAGAGATTAGTTGGCTTGGCACCATGTTTGGTACAGACAGGGCCTTTCTTGTGCTGTAGCTTTCTATGTTATATGGGTTGTCATCTCTGTGATTTGGTCAATCGGATCTAAGTTTTGCACAACATTTCATTTATAGAATAAAATCATCTTCAGCAATCAAACCTTCATGAATTGCATTTTAAATATTTTTTCCTTATACATAAAGCATTATTTAAAACCATCATTTTTGTTTAAAAGGATGGCTGCTTATGTAAAGTTTTATGGTCATATGGGAAAGTTAAAGATGATGAAATTACAAGCTACACCAAATGAATGTTGGAAACTGGAATGATTGGGGATTCCTGAACACCGATTTCTGAACACTCTGTTCTATTCCAGGCACGAGAAAGTATTGGAAGCATTAACAGAGAAAGCGGAGCAGGAGGATAGTGAACGGTTCAAAGCACTGTTGAATGGATTGAAGGCTGAACAAAGTATACCACTGAAGGCAAGTCTTGCAAAAAGGCATATGAGGCAAAATGGAAATTGGTATGAAACTAAATGCTTTGATGCAAATTTAGTGCAACTTTTAACGTGGCTGAGTTCTATTTTTCATTTGTTACAGAACATAGCTGATTTGTAATGGCAGAATTGGAGGTGTCTGAGTTTCAGGAAATGATTGAGCTTATAGGATCGCCTTATAATATGATTCAGCATATAATATGATTGAGCCTGTCCAGCTAACCTACACCTGAAGTCAAGCAATCAATGGTGGAATTCTATGAGGAAGCAAATAGCAGGATAGACAAAGGAGAGTGTAGATGTGTTTTACCTAGATTTTCAGAAGGCCTTTGACAAGGTGCCACCTGTGAGGCTGCTAAAGTAGATGAGAGCCCATGGTATCAGAGGGAAGAAACTAGCATGGATAGCAGGGTCAGCTGGATGGCAGAAGATAAAGAATGGCAATAAAGGGAGCTTTTTCTGGTTAGCTGCCAGTGACTAGCAGCGTTCTGCAGGGGTCAGTGCGAGGGTCGCTAATCTTCACGATGTATGTCAATGATTTGGATGAGGGAATTAAAGGCTTGGTGGCCAAGTTTGCAGATGATACAAAGATAGGTGGAGGGGCAGTTAGTGTAGAGAAAGCAGTGACTCAGCAGGCGGTCGTGGACAGATTGGGAGAATGGGCTGAAAAGTGGCAGAAGGAATACAGCGTTGCAAAGTGTGGAGTCATGCATTTTGGTAGTAGGAATAAAGGCTATTTTCTACATCGGGAGAGACTTCAGAAATGAGAGGTACAAAGAGACTTGGGAGTGTTGGTGCAAGGTTCCCAAAAAGTTAATTTGCAAGTCGAATTGGTAATAAGGAAGTTGAATAAAATGCTAGCATTTATTTCAAATGGGCGAGAATGCAAAAATAAGGATGTAATGCTGAGGCTCCATAAGGGGCTGGTCAGACCGCATTTGGAGTATTGTGAGCAGATTTGGGCCACATATCTGAGGAAGCATGTGCTGGCGTCGAAGTCCAGAGGAGGTTTATGAGAATGATCCCAGGAATGATTGGGGTAACATTTGATGAGCATTTGACAACACTGGATTTGTACTTGCTAAAGTTTAGAAGGCTGAGGGTTACCTCATTGAAGCGTACCAAATATTGAAAGGCCTGGATAGAGTGGATGTGAAGAGGATGTCTCTACTAATGGGAGAGTCTTGGACCAGAGGCAATTGTTTCAGAATAAAAGGACGTACCTTTAGAAAGATGAGGAGGAATTTCTTTAGTCAAAGGGTGGTGAATCTGTGGAATTCATTGCCACAGATGGCTGTGGAGGCTGTCAATGGATATATTGTTAAGGTGGAGATTGACCGATTTTTGATTAGTAAGGGTATCAGGGGCTATGGGGAGAAGGCTGGAAAATGGGATTGAGAGGGAAATATAAATAATTTGTTGGTGGAAACAAGGAACTGCAGATGCTGGTTTACAAAAAAAAAGACAAAATGCTGGAATAACTCAGCGGGTCAGACAGCATCGCTGAAGAACATGGATAGGTGATGTTTTGGGTCGGGACCCTTCTTCAGACTTATTGTGGTGAGGGGTGGAAAGAAAGAAAGCTGGAAGAGCTTGGTCAAAATCTGGCAAGTGTTAGGTAGATGCAGGTGAAGGGGTTTATTTATTGGTGAATGGGAGGACAAAAATCTTAATATCAGCATCCTTAAAAGTACTGTTGGACAAAAGTACAAAGCCTGGCAAGTAATAGGTGGATACAGGTGAGCGTTTTTTAATGATAGGCAGATGGTTGCACGAAGGTCAGAAATGAAAAGACTAAAAGTGGATTAAAAGAGTTGCGAATTGTGAAGCAAGAGGAAGGAATGTAAAGATGGGGAAGGGGAGAAATAAGTGCGAGTCCAGGTGGGGCACAGGGGAGAGAGGGATTGAAGGCTCACCCTGAACTTAGAGTGATCTGTCTTGACTTTCTTCAGTGCCTTTTGATCTGTAGATCGAAGATTTTGGAATGAATTTGATTGCAAAATAATAATAGAACAGCCGTAGTTTTGATGGCATGACAAAAAATATGAGAAATTCTTTACTTTTCTCTCCTGGTTAACTACAGTATAGCAACATAATTGCAGTCCTGCCTCAGTGTTGGTCAAATCCACAATGCAATTTCCTTTCATTAAGTTTGTTTTTACTAGATATTTAGTAACAATTCGTTTTCATTTAACAGTGGTTTGTAATTATTCTCTCACTGGCTAGGTGGCGTGCATGCAGTTCGTTAATGCCCTCATAATTCCTGCTGAAGAACTTGACTTCAGAATTCACTTGCGGAGCGAGTTCATGCGTTTAGGTCTCAATCAAATCCTGCCGGTGAGTATTCCCTTTTCCTTGGGTGTTTTAGCACTGTACCCAAAGGTGATTTTGGGCAAGTTGATAAAAATGCTGTGTCAATAAAATAATTTCTAATGAGAGACGTTAATGGTGATTTTGGTCGACTAGGTACTTCAGAAATACTGAATTTAGTCAGAAATCTCAAAATGTTTGTTCAATGCTGCTTGAGAGGTTGTGGCCTCATGGGCTGATGTCAAAAGTGAGAGGGGAAAGATGTAAAAGGGAATTGTGGGGCAACATTTTCAGAGAGTGTTGGAATGATTGGTAGTGACGGGTACAATTACAGCATTAACAGTGAAACACCACTTGGGAGTCAGGTCTTATAGTATGTTGATGAGACAGGACATTGGTCATTATTTCTTCCTAGTTTCGTGTCCACTGTTCAACCACAAAATGTTCTCATAATTATGCATTGAATGATTTTTTTCTTAGAGATACAGTGTGGAAACGGGCTCTTAGGCTCACTGAGTCCACACTGACCAGATACAAATTTGGAAGATACTTGAGCAGGTACATGGATGGGAAAAGTTTGAAGGTATATGGCCAGGTGCAGGCAAGTGGGACCATCTTAATTGCGCAACATGGTTGGCATGTACGAGTTGAGCTGAAGGGTTTCTTTCCATGCTCAATGTCACTGATTCTATTGCTGGAAGGACTTGAAGAGATCAGGAGGGACAAAGCTTAGATGATAATTGACGGCCTTGGTTGGATATACAGAGGAACTGGGATCAGGTCTAAGTCAGCAAATGCAGGTTGATGGAAAAATTGAACATGGAATGTGCAGGATCAACACCAGCAGTACATTTTATGAGCAGATGGTGCGGAGTGGGAACTTGTCAAGAACATCTGAAGCAGTAAGAAAAATTCAATGACTGAACTGATGACACTGGGCAGAGTTAGTTGCTCTTTGTGAAACGGCATTAGAAATGTAACTTAGGCCTGTCATTGGATACTATGGGTGCGAATGACTTCGGTCTGCCTGAGAGTGACCAAGAATGGGAAGTAGAACGGTTTGTAGTTGATCGCAAGAGGGGAGTAAGGAAAATAATGGCAATGTTTGCTGTACAGAGGCGCAACGATCGAGTTGATGCCTCATTGCGCCAGAGACCCGGGTTCGATCCTGACTTTGGGTGCTGTCTGTATGGAGTTTGTACGTTCTCCCTGTGACCGCATGGGTTTATTCCAGTTTCCTCCCACATTCCAAACTCATGCAGGTTTGTAGGTTAATTGGCTTCTGTAAATTGTCCTGTCCTTGGTGTGTAGGATAGAGCTAGTGTATGCATGGTCGTTGGTCGGTGTGGACTTGGTGGACAGAAGAGCCTGTTCCATACTGTCTGTTTTTGAAAAAAACTTTCAATGTATAATTACGAGAAAATCTTGTGATTGAACAGTGGCAAGAAACTAAGAAGAAATAATGACCAATGGCCTATCCCAACAACATACTATAGGATCTGACACCAAGTGATGTTTCACTTTTATTGCTTCTTAAAACTGTGGAAGAAGTAACATGACTGGAGTGATGTATATCAATGATTTGATTTTCCATGGGTTGTCACATCCTGGCCATTTGGAACATGAGGTGACCTGAACCGGCAAAGGCATTAGTTGCGTCCACATGCACCTAGAGGAATCTATAATGTTCTCACAATTTTTTCTAGAAACTGAGAAAAATTGAAAACGAGGAACTTAATGTACAGCTGAATGTTTTTGATGAACATGCGGAGGGAGATACAGATGATTTGAAGAACCGTCTGGATGATATTCGGATAGAGATGGAATATCCTTTTCAAGGGTGCTTGGTGATGCCACTTATCTGAGTGTCCAGTTACCTATTTATTGTGCTGACTAATTTGCCAATCGTGAGTGTTTTCAGTTGCCCAAACTAACTTTAATCTTGGCAAAAGGCTTTCATTTTTGGTGCATCAATCCACAGTGAAATTTGCCAAGACTTTTTGTGCAATGTTCAGGCTTGGCTGCAATTTAGTTTTTTATGTTAATGAAGTCCACTGAATTCTTAATACCAACTGGAAAATACACAGTGCTGGAATCTCAGCGGGTCAGGCAGCAGCATATCTAGAACATGGACATGTGACATTTCTGATCAGGACCTTTCTTCAGAATGATTGTAGTAGGGGGAAGAAAGCTGGAATAGAGGTGGGGATGGGACAAAGTCTGGCAAGTGATAGGTGGATGCGGGTGAGGGGATTTATTTATTGCGAGATGGGTGGACAAATGTCTTGATACCAGCATCCTAAAATGTGCTGTTATAAAAAAAAACGCTTATGACATATAATGGCCACTCAGTTATTCCCTTGTACCCCCTCTCTGTGTAGTTCCTTCCCTCTCTCTCATCAACTTTGATGAACAATGTAAAATTATTTCCAGTAGTACTTTTGATCTGAGTAAACATAGGTTTGAAACAATTTGCTTTGTATAATTGAACAATATACAAAGTGCTGCAGAAACTCGGCAAGTCAGGAAGCATCTGTGGAAAGAATGAATTATTCATTCCTTCCAAATATGCTGCCTGACTCACTGTGTTCCTGCAGCATTGTATATTTTGCCCAAGATTTTTGCATCTGCAGTTCTGTGCTTTGCACAATCACCTGCACAATTTGAATCTGGATTCTCGTACACTGAAAACCTGCCTGTGAACTCCTTTGGGATGATTTCTTGGTTGAAGCTCAATACGTTTTTTTCCGTTTCTGCAAGTGAAATGGGAGTGATACAGGAGACGCTTAAAGCACATTATGTACACTTTTGAACACTACCAATTTCAAACAGGGGTTGCAGATACTGATACAATGCACAGCAAAATATTAATGATGATGATATTTATTGTCGCATGTACCAAGGAACAGTGAGATGCCTTGTTTTGCATGCAACCTGGTTAAATCATACAGCAGACCTCACCACAACTGCACACAAGAGACGACATGTTTCTGGTGCCCAAGTTACAAACGTTCACCGAACAGTCAGCGGTAATTGATAGTAATTTAGTCTGGCATGTGATATGTAGATATCTAAGATTTATTTGCTATTTTCTGTTTTCTGAGCATTCACCAATACTCAGTATATAGGCACATAAGATGCTAATTTTGTTTTACAACCTTGTGTGTGGCACATTATCAAAGGGTTTCTTAAAGTCCAAATACCACTTCCAATGCCTCCTCTTTTACCTGCAAGTTGCAATCTCAAAACTGATTTATCATAATTACACTTTTGTGGATATTTCTCCACGATGATGTCTCTCCATCCTATTACTTTGTAGTTTATGCAGTTTAATAAAAGTGGTAGGAGTGTGTACCAGTTGGTGTGACGGGCAACGTGGATTGTAACTCAAGTAATCAGGCGAAGTCTGAGGAAATGTAGACACTGGGAACTGCAGATATTAGTTTATCAAAATACACACACAATGTTAGAGTAACTTAGCAGTTCAGTCAGTTTCTCTGGAGAATATGGATAGGCGATGTTTCGGGTTGGGACCCTTCTTCAGATCTTCAGTCCAAATCTGAGCTTCTGATTATATCTCAAGCTAAGCATGATCGTTCCAACAGTGCAGTGGCACAGCGGTAGAAAGGCAGCTGATTTTTCTGTATAAATCTCCAGTCAGGCTTAAGTTGAAACCTAGAATTTAGAAACAAGGAACTGCACATGCTGGTATGCAAAAAAAAGGACACAATGTGCTGTAGTGGAGGCAGGGACTATTGCAATGTTCAAGAAACAATTAGACAGGTGCATGGATAGGACGGGTTTAGAGGGATATGGGCCAAAAGCAGGCAGGTGGGACTAGTGTAGATGGGACATGTTGGTTGGTGTGGGCAAGTTGGACCAAAGGGCCTGATTCCATGTTGTATGACTGACTCCAAAGTCATTCCAGTTTTTTTTAATGCAGAATTGCAGCTAGAACAAATTGCTGTTCTGGACTTATACCATAAGAGGGCAGCAGAGTCACAGTATAAATAAAACACCCTGCAGCTTTCATGATTTAATGACAGAAACATCTGTTTCACATCTTCTTTTGCCATTTGGAGCCATGTTGTGTATATAAAAAATCATCTGGAAATCATAAACGCAGCGGTGCCCGCACAAAATGGAGACGCATCTCATTCCATGTAATTTTCTAGTCTTGCATACCAGGGTTTAACTGCAGCTGAAACACTGAAACCTCTCCCAGCCTTCATGCTGAATGTCTTTGCTTCAGATTTCTTAAAATAGTCCGGGCTGGTAATTCATTAACAAAGTTATGGATAAATTGTCAATTTATCCAACATCAGTTATTCAACAGAATTGGGTTTGATTTTGATTAATAATGTTTCTGCAAATTCCCCTCCAGCTAGCTCTTTATACTTTTTGAAAGGTTTAATTCTCACAGACAGTCATTGGTCTTTAGTGAAGATGCCATTTGTCAGGCATGTGTAATTGGTTTAAGAGATGTTCCAGTCATGCTATTTTAAGGCCACAGTAGCAGAAAACGTTGATCAGTACAGGACGCGAACAGGCCGTTTGGCGTACAATATCTATGCTGACATGATACAATCCTTATCTGCCTGCACACGATCCATATCTCTCCATTCCCTGCATATCTGTGTCTTTATCCAAAAACAAATCCCACTGTCATATCTGCCTCGACTCATGACAACGTGTTCTAGGCACTCACCACCATTACTGGGACATCAGAATTAATGACTGGAATTTAAATATCACTTTTGTAAGAAATATTGCTTTTTAAATTAAGAGACTTTCATTAATCAAGATAACGTCAAAAAACATTAGGATCAAGTGTAGGCCACATGTCTCTTCAAACTAAAAAAAGCCACAAAGTGCTGGAGTGACTTAGCGGGTCAGGCAGCATCTTTGGAGAATATGGATGGGTGCCGTTTCAGGTCGGGACCCTTCATGTTGGTTTTTGGGGGTGGGGAAAAGAAAGCTGGAAGAGAGGAGAGGCAGGACAAAATCTAGCAGGTAATAGATTGATACAGGTAAGTGGGGCATTTGATGGGCAGATGGGAGACCAAGACCAGAGATGAAAAGACAGAAGGTGTAAGTCAAAAGATCAAAGAGTTGAAAATTGTTAAGATAAAGACATGTATGGGGAGGGGGAAAAGGGAGGCAATAGGTGAGAGTCCAGGTGGGGAACAAGGGAGGGCAGAGGAGTGGGGGTAAGATGGGAGCGATGGAACGTGTTGTAGTGTTCATACCATGTGGTATGAACATTGAATTCTCCAATTTTAGCTAACTACAATATCCTCCCCCTCTCCCTCCTTCCCCCACAACCATCCCCTCTCCCACCCTACCTGGTAATAATGAGGGGATTGACCATGGCCATTTCTCCTCTGCTCAAATGCTCAGTTGAACCATAAACATGTTGGGCTCCACGAAAGTAAACTTTCAACTTTTATTTTGTCAACTTCTAAGGGTTACAAGGTCAAACCTGTTGGTGCAGGTGGTGTGGCACAGTAGCGCTGTGCTTCCTCCAGTGTCAGAGACGTGGGTTCGATCCTGCCTATGGGTGCTTATCTGTATGGAGTTTGTACATTCTCCCTGTGACCGTGTGGGCTTTCTCCTGGTACCCAGGTTTCCTCCCACGAAGACGTGCAGCTTTGTAGGTTAATTAGCTTCCGTAAATTGTCCCGAGTCTGTAGGATAGAACTAGTGCGTATGGGTGATAACTTGTCGGCACGGACTCGGTGGGCCGAACCGCCTGTTTCCACGCTGAAGATCTAAAACTAAAACTAAACTAAAACTAAGGTTATTTGTATAAAGAAAAACTGTTTGTACCCCCAAGAGTTAAAAGGACACATGTCATTGAATAAGACACCAGGGATGAAATGAATGAAGAGAATGGTATGTACTGTGGCTCATTGCTTCAGAGGAAGGTGAAAGCAGATTCTAATGAAACACCAATTATCTATGGAATTGTACAAACAAGGTTGGCATTTCAATATCAAGATCCAGAAATTGGGAATAACTGGACAGCTTTATCAAAATGCCAAGCAGGCATGAAAGCCTAAGTAGCCTCCTGTTGTGTACTTTGCCAGCACAATGTTTAGTTTAGAGAAACAGTGTGAAAACTGGCCCTTTGGACAACCAAGTCTGCAGTACACTAGTTCTATCCAACACACTAGGGCCAATTTACAGAAGCTAATTAACTTACTGTTGATCTACAGAGATGCCCATTCATTAAACAATGATGCATATCTTATGAAGAAAGATTGAGCAGGTTGGATTTATGCTTATTGGATGAGAACTATTGATGCGGGATTGTGAGAGGGTTTGATAGTTTGATGCTGAGCCAATGTATCCCTGCTATGGAGAATCCAGAGCTGTGTGTGTTGCTTCCAGATCAGAGGTCATCGTAAAGGAGGGTTGTGAACTTCTGGAATTCCAGGGAGACTACGTTGGAAAGCTGTGGAGGCCGAGTCATCGAATATATCCAAGGTTGAGATAAATCCCTGGTGCATTCGAGAGTTCAAGGGCCAGGCAGGAAAGACAGTGAGGCCAAGATCCGATCAGCATCCGGTTATTGAATGAGGGGGAAGGCGGACAGGGTTTTATTCCGTGTTTCCAAAATCTGTAAGGTTTTGCTTTCAATTACTGAACATGGCTTTCTGCTCATATTTCTTTCACCCTTATGTAGTAGGCAACTGAAAATACATTTGCTCCTAACTATGAAATGAATTTTGCCACCTCAGAAGGGATCAGATGAGATTTAAGCCCATTTTTTAATCTTTAATTCATGTAGGGAATTGAAACAAACATATATTTATTGGTAGTTGTTGGTAATGTTAATCTGTTGAGTATTTCCAGTATTTTCTTTCACACTTCCAGAATCTGCAATTATCTGACTTAACTTTGGATGGTTTGCAGAACCATCCAATTTTCTTAGACTAGCACTCCACTCTACCGAGCAGAGCTGGTCCTCGTCCGCAACAACTTCGCCTTCGACTCCTCCCACTTCCACAAAGTCCAAGGCGTAGCTATGGACACCTTTGTGGGTCCCGCTATTGTCGGGTGCATTGAACTTCAAGTAACCCTGGCATTCCTTCTCTCTCTATCCCTCTCCTACATTTTTGCATATCTTTCATTCTTTGTTCTTTATCTCAACATCATCGTCTATAACTTTAGTTTTCCTTATCCAGAACTAGTCTGAAGAAGGGTCTCGACCCAAAATGTCACCCATTCCTTCTCTCCAGAGAAGCTGCCTGTCCCGCTGAGTTACTCCAGCATTTTGTGTTGGGTATATAATGGATACCTAGACCCTGGATCCTTTAAACAACCGAGTACGTGCCTGCTTCACTGTATATTTTCCTGAAATAATTGCTTATTCTGTAAAACAGGAATTGCATTTTGTATTAAAAAGAAAACGATTGAGTCTCCACAGTGCTGCTCCATTAGTTCCATTACACACTCCCACGCTAAGGTTGCCTTGACCTGCAATACTGGTGGAAGCCCATTTAAACACAATTACCCACTCGCTAAAGCAAATGTTCAATGCTCGGGATAATTAATTCCTCATCTGTAAAACATTTTACATTAATTCTTTCACCCACATGACCAGGTCTCATTGCACTTTTGTGAAAGACAAACGAAGAAACCTTTTTTAAAAAAAAAACAAAAAACCTGTGAAACATTCTGAGATGCAAGTAGAAACTACATACTAAGAGCGTTAATACATGAAAGAGGAGAACTTCCAAAACTTGGTGCTCTAGTTTTAATGGCTGGGAAATGTGAAACATCGGGCGAACACAGTGGTGCAGTGGTAGAGTTGCTGCCTTACTGCGTCAGAGACCCAAGTTCGATCCTGACCACAGGCGCTGTTTGTATGGAGTTTGTACGTTCTCCCTGTGACCGCGTGGGTTTCCTCCTGCTGCTCTGGTTTCCTCCCACATTCTAAAGATGTACAGGTCAATTGTAGATTAATTGCCTTCGGTAAAATTGTAAATTGACCCTAATGTGCAGGACAGTGTTAGTATACGGGGTGATCATTGTCGGCTTGGGCACGGTGGACCGAAGGGTCTGTTTCTACGCTGCATCTCTAAAGTCGAAAGGCGGGGGGAGAGACAGTGGGAGGATCAACTATGGCAGGAGTGGCTGCTTGGAGGGATGACAACTGGAAGGAAGGTGTATCAGCACCAAGAATGTGAAAACGGGGGAAATCTCAGACTGGAAGAAAGAGCATTAATCACGTCAGTTTTACTTCTGACCACAGTTTTCCCATTACCTTTTGATCTCCATAGTGTGAGAGAATATTCAATGGTCGCACTGCCCACCCTCCATCCCACAGAAATTCACAGATATTAAACATTCCATGGGTTTGTGGCGAATGTGGAAGCTGCCAATTTAAATATTTGAAGCAGAAGGATTAAGTATCTGTAAGTTGCGACACCAGTTGAACGTTGCAACTGGGGCGCTACACTGCTGAGAACCATATTCTGCACTCTGCATCTTCGCCTTTGCTCTTTGTACTTGAGTTGGGCGATTGTATTTGTATATGGTATTATCCGATTTGAGTGGATAGCATGCAAAACATAGCTTTTCACTGTACCTCAGTACATGTGAAAATAATAAATCTAAACGTGATGATAGAAGGTTGGTTCAGTGTTGGCTGTAACTGTTCCCCAGATTCTTTTTGACATTTTCAAAAACATTATTTTTGCCTGGAGTTAGATTCTATAAGATGCAATCCCGAAGGGCACATTAACCAGAAGCATTCAGAAAAATTGTGACGAAACACTATGCTGGAGGAACTCAGCGGGTCAGGCAGCATCTGGGGAAGGAATAGACAAGTGACATTTTGGATCAGGACTTTTCTTATGTCTTTATTTTCTCTAGCTTTTCTATGTGGGAGAGGGGGGTAGGGTAAGGGGGAAACCGTTTCCCAGTCATTTCCTGGCGAGGACGTGACTTTTCTTCGAGTCGCGCCCTCGCCCCCCCCCCCATCCTCGCAGCCTACCACCTGGACTGGAGCGGCCTTTCCTGCCAGGGAATCGGACCAGAGCTTCAGCAACGGCGGCGTAGCACTGGATTCACAGCGGAGCGGGGCGATGCCTTACCTGGATCGCCGTTGAAGCTCCGGAGTGTTGGACCTGCTGCTTCAACATCAGAGCTGTGGTTTGAAGAGCTTCCAGCGTGGCCGGCACTGTCTTCAACATCGCGGAGACCTGGGACCCTTTGCCGAGGGCCGCCGGCGTTCGCGGCCTGTAGCCGGGAGCCGCGGACTCTGGTAGGTGGTGGCCGATTCGGATGTCCAAGCCACTGAGAATGTCCTCCAGTCCCGCGTTGGCTTCCATCACCCCGACGAGCGGGCCTGAACGTTGCGGCAACAGCGGGGGTTTGGGAGCTCCCCTGACCACGGGAGGACAACAGAGGAGGATGACTCAATTTTAGAGCCCTCCCTCACAGTGGGAAACTTTGATCCCGTTGTGTGGGGATGTCTGTGTTAAAACACTATCGTGTTCTGTGCTCTTTATTATTCGTATGGCGACCACACATTTCACTGTACCAATTGGTACATGTGACGAATAAATTTATCTATCTATCTCTAGAAGGGTCCTGACCTGAAATGCCCCCTATCCATTCATTTCCCAGATGCCACCTGAATCACTGAGTTCCTCTAACACTTTGTGTTTTGCGCAAGATTCCACCATCTTTTTGTGTCAGCATTGAGAAGTTGTTGAATTATCTCCTTAACAGTAGCTTCACAGATACGAGTGAAATCTTCCAGATGCTCCTGAACACCGTGAAGGACTCCAAAGCAGAGCAATACTTCCTGTCTATACTTCAGCATTTTCTTCTGATTCGTAATGATTACCAAGCCAGGTAGGTAACATCTTTTCATGCTACTTTGTTACCCTGCCATCCACAAGAAATACATTACATAATAGACCTCTGTTGAATCCTATTTTCTTCTTTCGCCTTGTTGCCCTCATTTCTTTGTATGGCGCTTGGGCAGATTGATCCAGCTAAATCAAGCGTGCAGTAATCATGCTAACTGCTCAATGTTGGATGGATCAAAGAGGAAAGGATCTTTTGTATTTGGAGAGATAAATGAGGACTTTTTTTGGCACCTGTTTACCTGGTGAATTACTATGAAAGAGATTGGTGTTGGAGTGAAAGCACATGGACATGATTAAGTCATTTTACTGAGTCTAGATGGTGCCTGAGTTCTATTGCAGGAGTGCATAGGCTGGGATTTATTTCCCCGTAACAAAGGAAGTAAAGAGTGGCGTTAGAGGTTTATGAAATCATGATTGGTGTATATAAGATAGAAGGTCACAGTCTTTTCAAAGGGTAGAGGAGCCTAAATCTAAAATGTAGAAACAAAGAACTGCAGATGTTGGTTTATACTAAAAATAGACACAATGTGCTGGAGTAACAGCTGGTCAGGCGGCATCTCTGGAGAAAAAGGATGGAAGAGGTGTTGGGTCAGGACCCCTCTTCAGTCTCAATCTTGAATAGGAAATAGGTGCAGGAGTAGGCCATTCTGCCCTTCGAGCCAGCAGCGTCATTCAATATGATCATGGCTGATCATCCAAAATTCGTACCCCTTTCCTGCTTTTTCCTCATTCCAATAACCCTAAGAGCTACATCTAACTCTCTCTTAAAAACATCCAGTGAACTGCCCCCCACTGCCTTCTGTGGCAGAGAATTCCACAGATTCACAACTCTCTGGGTGAAAAGGTTTTCTTCATATCAGTCCTAAATGGCTACCCCTTATTCTTAAACTGTAACCCCTGGTTCTGGACTCTCCCAACTCAGGTGCATTTTTCCTGCATCTCGCCTGTCCAATACCTTAAGAATTTTATATGTTTCTATAAGATCTCGTCCTTCTAAATTCCAGTGAATCCGTTCTTTCATCATATCTCTGCCACAGAAGGTAGTTGAGGCCAGTTCATTGGCTATATTTAAGACGGAGTTAGATGTGGCCCTTGTGGCTAAAGGGATCAGGGGGTATGGAGAGAAGGCAGGTACAGGATACGGAGTTGGATGATCAGCCATGATCATATTGAATGGCGGTGCAGGCACGAAGGGCCGAATGGCCTACTCCTGCACCTATTTTCTATGTTTCTATGTCAGTCCCGCCATCCCGGGAGTTAATCTGGTGAACTACACTACACTCCCTCTGTAAAGGAGTCAAGTCTGACACACTGTGACCTTTACTGAGTCGTTTATTAAAGCACATGTCACACACGTCCCAGCACAGACTGCATCTAGTCTTCAGGTGTACTGGAACCAAAAGGGAGGAACAAGGGGAGGATATCACAGTTATACTGATATGGCTGGACGTGGTTAGATGGTGTTGAGATAGCTACATTATAGGTTGCATGCATAAACCATCTACATCCTTTCCCTTAGAAATTTAAAATTGAAGTTATGACAGTGGCAGGGTGGTTACAAAACCTGCAAATCTAAACGAAATCACCGTAACGGACAGGAGGTTTGACAATCCGACCCGAGCGAGTGCGCATGGCACCCTCACCCTCCCCACCCGAAAGAAGAGGAGGAGGGGCAGGAACAGCCTGGAAGGAGAAAGCCGGCGGAGACCCAGCCGGGAATGAGGAAGGAGACCCGACCGGCACAGGCGAGCCAGGGAAGGAGACGGGGTAGAAGGAGGAGATGCCGGTGGAGAAAGAGGAGAGCGGGCAGGGGAGGAGCGGGCAGGGGAGGAGAAACCCGGAAGAGCAGAGGGAGGAGACCGCGGCAAGCGGACTGACCGGGGCATGCAGCGAGCTGAGGGGTAGTTAGTAGTGGGGGGCTCGAAACGCATGGAGGAGCATATGGGGCCGCAGGAGGAGGCTGAGGCTTGTTAACGGGCAACAGGTGCTGGCGGCTATGGCGGCAGATAGTTCCTTCAAAGTCCACCAAGTAGGATCGCGGTGAATTGGCCACCCCAACCACGGTTGCGAGTCTGGAGAATCTGGTGGCTGTCTGCATGTGGACGATCTGGCCAGGCAGTAGTGGTGAGAGAGGGCGGCAGGACTTGTCGTGAGAGCGGCGCTGTACTTTGTGTCTTTGAGCAATCCGTTGCTGGACAGCAGCAGGCTGGAGGACCTTGGGCACTAGGGATTGCTGGGCGATCGGCATCAGTGGGCGAAGAATGCGGGACATCAGACGTTGGGCAGGGGATCACATGGTATTATCCCTGGAAATGTTACGTAGGTTTAACAGACCCTGGTAGAAGTCACCATTGGAGAGACGAGACTGCTCGAGCAAGTTCTTGGCACTGCGGACAGCACGTTCAGCCAGGCCATTGCTCTGCGGGTATTCAGGGCTGCTGGTGTAGTGAGTGAAGTTCCACTTCACAGCAAAAGCTTTAAATTCTGCACTGGTGAATTGATGGCCGTTGTCGGTCTGCAAGCGGACAGGGGACCCAAAAGTGGCGAAGTGTCGGCGCAGCTTACTGATGACTATTTCAGAGGTGATAGCAGGGAGAAGGTCTACTTCGAACCAGTTCGAGTAGGAATCGACCAACACTAGGTATTGCTTGCCACGCCATTCAAATATGTCCGCAGCCAGCGATGACAAGGGCATAGCAGGGGCAGGCTGCTGCAGAAGCGGCTGGCGCTGCTGATGTGGGGCAAGAGTGTTGCAATCAGGACAGGAGGCTACTTGGGCCTTAATGTACTTTGCCACGCCGGGCCAATAGTATTGTTCTTGGGCATGTGAGACAGTGGCATCGGCTCCGGGATGCCCCATGTGGGCAGCGGTGTAGTACGAGTTGTACAGGGAGGCAGGGACGACCACCTTGTGACCCTTGATGATTATCCCGTCCCGGAGCACCAGTTCATCGCGAACCAGGAAGAAAGGGTGGACACCAGCAGGCAACGAAGTCCGTTTGCTTGGCCACCCGCACTGGATGACAGCTGCGAGCTGTTGCAGGTCGGGGTCATTGGCGGTGTGCTCAACCAGGCACTGCAGCTGCTTAGAGGGAACAAAGTTGACATTGAGTACCTGCAAATCCTCCTGTTCGTAGGGATGTCTGTCGCAGGAGGACCGGGGGGCTCTGGACAGCACGTCAGCCACATGCTTCTCAGTGCCCCTCTTGTAAACGATCTGAAAGTCGAACCGCTGGAGCTGTAGCATCATTTGCTGTAGTCTGGCTGGAGCGATGTGGATGGGTTTGTTGCGGATCGTCACCAAGGGTTGATGACCCGTCTCAACAGTGAACCTGGTACCGAAAAGGAAGTCCTTGAACTTGGAGCAGGCGAACACAACCGCCAGAAGATCCTTCTCTATTTGTGCATAGCGCTGCTCGGTGTCCGTCATGGTTCGCGAGGCATAGGAAATGGGCTGCAGCGAGCCATCATCATAGAGCTGTAGGCAGGCAGCACCTAGTTCAAAACGGGAAGCGTCGCACGTAACCACAATTGGACGCTGCAGATCAAAGAACTTGAGAGTCGGTGTGCTGATCAGCTTCGTTTTGAGGAAATCGAAAGCCTGCTGGTGTTGGGGAAACCAGGACCAGGCAATGTCTTTTTTCATCAGTTGCCTCAGGGGCGCACTCAACTCGCGGAGGTCGGGGATAAACTTCCCCAAATAGTTGACCATGCCCAGGAAATGCTGCAGGCTGGTAACATCTGTCGGGGCAGGCAGCTCGGAGATAGCATTCGTCTTTTGCGGATCAGGTTTCAGTCCGTGGGCCGTGAAAATGTGGCCAACATATGGTACCTCAGCTACACGGAACCTGCATTTGGACGGGTTAAGCTTTAAGTTGATCTGGCGAGCGCGGTCTAGAATACGTCGGAGGTGGCGATCATGCTCAGCAGCATCTCTCCCATGAACAAGAATGTCATCCACAATAATGGCACACGGCAGACCAGCAAACAGTTGCTCCATGGAGCGCTGAAACACTTCGCTAGCGGAGTTGATGCCGAACGGCATCCGCAAAAATTTGAATCTTCCGAAGGGTGTGCCAAAAGTGGTTAAGTCTGAGGAGCGTTTGTCTAGAGGTATTTGCCAGAACGATCTCCTGGCATCGAGGACGGAAAACACCGTGGCCTGACCGACCTGGGCAGCAACATCTTCTACAGTCCTCTTAGGGTAGTGGGGACGTTTTATTGCCAGATTCAAATCCTTGGGGTTGATGCACACACATATTTCGTTCTTACCCTTCTTCATGATGGCGACCATGGTGGTGACCCACTCGGTGGGATCACTGACGGCTTCCAGCACTCCCATGTCAACCATGTTTTTCAGCATGGCTTCGACCTTGCCCTTCATGGCAAACGACACCCTGTGGGGCACGGATCACAGGCACTACCGAGGGGTCAGTTGCGATCTTGTACATGTGGCAGCTTCCCCAGCTTATCATCGAAGAGGTCAGGGTACTCGGAGAGTGGATTCAGCATCACCCGCACTTCGTGGACCGTACGGTCGAAAGACACCAAACCGAGATCCTGGCAGGCTTGATTGCTCAATAGAGTTACACAGTCACAGTCCAGAATAAAAAACGACAGCTCACGGGATGATTTCTGCAGCACATAATGGAAGGTGGCCCTCCCCACAGGTGTTAGCTCCTCTCCCCCATAAGCACGCAATATAGAGCGATCAGCAGTCAACAGCTCATTATTTCTTATCTGTTTGAATAGGGATGTTGACATAACATTCACCTTCGCCCCCGTGTCGAGCTTCGCGGTGAAGGACTTGTTGTTAACAGTAATGAGCACAAAAGGATCGGGGAGGTGAGATAGCTATGAAGGAGAGTGTAAACACTGGTATCTCCCATGGAAATGCTGGGCTCAGAGTCGGGGTCAGTGTCGACAGAAGACTGGGAATCGAGTTCATTATCAACTTGCTGAAGGTTGTTTAAGAATTGTCTAGGAACTGGGGGAACGTTCCCACGGGAGCAACAGGCAGCTGCAAAGTGGCTCATCTTCCTACAGAAATGACAAGCTTTGCCAAATGCAGGGCACTGCGACTGCATGGAGTGTACATAATTGCAGTTGGGGCACTTCTTGGCAAGCGGGACCCGAGGTGCATGAATGGGCCGCGGCGTAGGGCGAAAGTTGTCTTGTTTGCGACGGGGCATAGCAACGCCAGTCAGATTAATAGCCCGGTTGTCAGATCCCCTCTGCCCATGTGGCGGGGCAACTACTTCAGCAATACGGCATGCATGCATTGCCTGAGTCAGGGTGAGGTCTGGTCTTTGCAGTAGATCAGCACGTAGCTTCTGATCTAGCATGCCGGTGACAAGGATATCTGGTGAGCTGGTCACGCATGGTCTCGAAACAGCACCGCTGAGCAAGGTAGCGCAGGTCAGTGATGAAACATTCAACAGGCTCATCAGGCTGCTGCTTCCGTGTAAAAAATCTAGCCCGCTCCAATATGCGGTTGGAGGGCAAGTCACAAATCTCCTCAAACTTGCGTAAGAGACATACCGGGTCATTGGCAGATTCCGCCGGCTCGACTGGTTTGTCATCCAGGACCGCTGGATTGTAGATGAAAGCCTGAGCGTGTTTCATGGTGTCGGGACCGGCAATGTTCAGCAGGAGGGAAGCTTTGACTGCATCTGGGTTTTTTCGGTGCACGATGTTGATGAAGTGGTTGTAGTCCATCACGAAAGTAGCCCAGCGTTCCTCAATGTCAGTGTCAAAGACAAGGGGAGAGGGCTTTCGGCATGAGGATGCCATGATGAATGGGGAATTAAACACTAGTTACACTAGGGACAAATAAAACCCGATAAACAGGAGGCGCGCGTTTAACTTGCTGACACCATGTAAAGGAGTCAAGTCTGACACACTGTGACCTTTACTGAGTCTGCTATTAAAGCACATGTCACACACGTCCCAGCCCTGACTGCATCTAGTCTTTACGCGTACTGGAACCAAGGTAGGAGCAAGGGGAAGATATCACAGTGATACTGATATGGCTGGGCGTGGTTAGTGGTGTTGAGGTAGCTACATTATAGGTTGCATGCATAAACCATCTACACCCTCAATAGCAAGAATGCCCCTCCTCAAATTAGGAGACCAAAACTGCACACAATACTCCTGGTGTGGTCTCACCAGGGCCCTGTACAACTGCAGTAGGACCTCCTTGCTCCTATACTTAAATCCTCTCGCTATGAAGGCCAACATGCCATTAGCTTTCTTCGCTGCCTGCTGTACCCGCATGCTTGTTTTCAGTGACTGATGTACAAGAACACCCAGGTCTCGATGCACCTCCCCGTTTCCTAATCTGACACCATTCAGATAGTCTGAAGAAGGGTCTTGTAGGGTCTCTTCACCCTTTCCTTCTCTGGAGATACAGCCTGGCCTGCTGAGTTACTCCAACTTTTTGTATCTATCTTCGGTTTAAACCAGAATCTGCAGTTCCTTCTTACACCATTCAGATAATAATCTGCCTTCTTGTTCTTGCCACCAAAGTGGATAACTTCATATTTATCCACATTATACTGCATCTTATATGCATCTGCCCACTCACCCAACATATCCAAATCACCCTGCAGCCTCATTGCATCCTCCTCTTACCACACATTGTCACCCAGCTTTGTGTCATCCGCAAACTTGGAGATGTTACATTTAATTCCTTCGTCTAAATTGTTAATATACATTGTAGGTCGCTGGGGTCCAAGCATTGAGCTTTGCGGCACCCCACTAGTCACTGCCATTCTGAAAAGGACCCATTAATTTCCTCTCTTTGCTTCCTGTCTGCCAACCAGTTCTATCAAATTTTCAAAGAGTTTCCTTGTCAATTCACCTTACCTCCAACACCATGTGCTCTAATTTAGCACACTAATCTCTCGTGTGGGACCTTGTCTAAGGCTTTTTGAAAGTCCAAATACACCACATCCACTGGCTCTTCCTTATCCATTCTACTTGTTGCATACTAAAAAAATTCCAGAAGATTAGTCGAGCATGATTTCCACTGCATAAATCCATGGTGAGTTTGACCGATCCCGTCACTGCTTTCCAAATGCACTGCTGCTACAGAGTCTAGTCACGTGTACCAAGGTCCAGTGGAAAACTTTTGTTGCATGCTAACCAGTCAGTGGAAAATCAGGCATGATTACAATCAAGCCATCCACAGTATACAGATAAATGATTAAGGGAATAACATGAATAAGGGTCTCCAATGAGGTAGGTAGTAATTCAGCACTGCTCTCGTTGTTGGTAGGATGGTTCAGTTGCCTGATAACAGTTATGAAGAAACTATAATGCATAGGGTATAATAATACATCACAGAAGGAAAAGCTTGTAATTTTCAGGAAAATTGTATGTAGTAGGAAGCGGATGCCACATCATAGAACCTTTAAAATGATGGAAATGTTTGAAGTCACCTCCATGCATGGAGGTGAAACCTCATGGCATAATGACAACAGGCACCATTAACTTGGACAGATATTTCACGACTTCTCTCCCCAGAGAATGGTCAGAATATGAAAAATGAAGGTTGAAGCATGATTTATCGTGTATATTCAAAAATGTTGTTTTTTTTCCAGGGCTTTAGGGAAGAGCAGGAGACTGGGAGTAATTGGATAGTTCTTTCCTGGAATTGCAAAGGCACCATGGGCCAATTGATGCCACATGATTTCAATTACATTTTATGCTACATTGGATGTTTAACAATAGTGTTTCACACAAATTCTGCTGCAGTGAAGTCTTCAAGTGCAGTCGGAGAATAATTTTAGTTACTATTAAAGTTTACAGAGAAACAGGACAGCTCAGATATCCACAGCAAGGAGGTTGCTGGTGTGACTGAACACACTAGTAAGATACAACATCGAAATACCAGAGAGTTGCACACTGAAACAAGCCCTTTGGCCCACCAAGTCCATGCTGAGCATTAACTAATCCCTCACTAATCTAATCCAAATGTATTCTCTTATTATTAATTCCCTAGATTCTACCACTCATCCACATACCAGGGGCTATTTTCGGTGGCCAATTAACCTAAAACCTGCACTTCTTCTGGGGTAACTGGAGCACCAAGCAGAAACCCATGCAGGGAGAGCATAAACATTACACACAGATAGCACCCAAAGTCGAGATTGAGGCAACAGCTCTGCCACTGTGCTACATTCCCTTGAGCAGCGTTGGAAGATTTTTTAACACCTTCCTACTCTGCTTCTCAGCTTTCACCTCTTCTCCCCTCCCCCCCCCCCCCCACTATATTGCTGACAGATTAGTTTCACATCGTGCAAAGCCACGCACATAACATTCCCATTATTTCAGACCCATCCTTGGTCTTTCTCCTTGCTATGGTTATGATCCTTTTCCACTCTGCCACCTTAGACACTGCCCTCCATAACGTTTTGGACAAAGACCATCATTTATTTATTTGCCTCTGTACTCCACAATTTGAGATTTGTAACAGAAAATATCACGTATGGTTAAAGTGCACATTGTCAGATTTTAATAAAGGCCATTTTTATACATTTTGGTTTCACCATGTAGAAATTACAACAGTGTTTATACATAGACCCCCCCAACCCCCCCTCCCCCATTTCAGGGTGTTGTAATGTTTGGGATACAGCAATGTCCTGTAAATGAAAGTAGTCATGTTTAGTATTTTGTTGCATATCCTTTGCATGCAATGACTTCCTGAAGTCTGCGATTCATGGACATCACCAGTTGCTGGGTGTATTCTCTGGTGATACTTTGCCAGGCTTGTATTGCAGCCATCTTTAGCTTATGCCTGTTTTGGGGGCTAGTCCCCTTCAGTATTCTCTTCAGCATATAAAAGGCACGCTCAATTGGGTTCAGATCGGGTGATTGAATTGGCCACTCAAGAATTTACCAATGTTTAGCTTTGAAAAACTCCTTTGTTGCTTTAGCAATATGTTTGGGACCATCGGCTTGATGTAGAATGAACTGCCGGCCAATGAGTTTTGAACTTGAGCAGATAGGATGTGTCTATACACTTCAGAATTCATTATGCTACTACCATCAACAGTTGTATCATCAATGAAAATTAATGAGCCAGTACCTTCAGCAGCCATACATGCCCAGGCCATAACATCCCCACCACCGTGTTTCACAGATGAGGTGGTATGCTTTGGACTTTGGGCAGTTCCTTCTCTCCCCCATACTTTGCTCTTGCCTTCACTCTGATATAAGCTAATCTTCGTCTCACCTGTCCACAAGACTTTTTTCCAGAACTGTTGTTGCTCTTTTAAATACTTCTTGGCAAACTGTAACCTGGCCATCCTATTTTTGCGGCTGACCAGTGGTTTGCATCTTGCAGTGTAGCCTCTGTATTTCTGTTCATGAAGTTATCTGTGGACAGTGGTCATTGACAAATCCACACCTGGCTCCTGAAGATTATTTCTCATATGTTGGACAGGTGTTTGGGGATTTTTCTTTATTTTATAGCGAGAATTCTTCTTATTTTACTTTTATTGGCACAACTTTGGTCCTCATGTTGATAAACAGCAATAAAAAGTTCCAAAAGTGATGGAAAGACAGGAGGAAAGACTAGGTGCTGAGCGCTCTCTTATACCTGCATAAAGGAGACAATTAAACACACCTGAGCAATTGAAAACACCCGTGAAGCCATGTGTCCCAAACATGATGGTGCCCTGAGATGCATAAACACAGTTGGAATTTCTACATGGCGAAACCAAAATGTATAAAAATACCCATTAATAAAATCTGACAATGTAATTTTTTCTATTGCAAATCTCAAGTTGTGGAGTACAGAGGCAAATAAGTAAATGAACGGTCTTTGTCCCAATCATTATGGAGGACACCGTATCTCTGATTTCTTGATTGCATAGAAGGTGAACGACAATCTTCACTGATTTGGACATGAAATGATTGAACGTTATGTTTACAGAGATAATTATAGTGAGCTATTTGGAACACTGGGTGGCAGTGTTGCTCTTCTGGTAAAGCCCTCATTAGTGTACAGCAATCTGCATGATGGCCACATTTGTGTTGCAAACCCCCTTCAAAGAATTGCTCAATATTGCGCATTCACATTTATATCTGAGAAATGCACTGTAATAACTTGTTCTTGTCGTGATGCTAACGTTCATCACTTCAGTTGCTTGTGTCCCCTTCATTGGTGAGGTGGTTATACAGGCTGAATTTCAAAGATCGGTGATCTTTCGGTTTTTGTTTTGACTTGCACACCACAGTGGTAACACAGTGACGCAGCGGTAGAGTTGCTGCTTCACAGCGTCAAAGACCCGTGTTCGATCCTGACTATGTGCTGTCTGTATGGACTTTATACGTTCTCCCTGTGACACTGTGCATCTTCTCAGGGTGCTCCGGTTTCCTACCACACTCTAAAGACGTGCGAGTTTGTAGCTTAATTGGCTTTTGTAAATTGTCACTAGTGTGTCGGATAGTGTATGGGTTATTGTTGGTTGGCGCAGAATCCGTTTGTATGGAGGGCCTGTTTCCCTTCAACACACCGATGTATCTCTAAGCTAAATTACAAAATGTGGCCATTGACTTCATTACGCCTTCCCTCGAGTCGTGTGATAACCGATAGTTTAATTTGGTTCTTTGACCTGCTGCCCAGTGCCCTGCCAAACTTTTTCCGTTACTTCCAAGAGTTGCCAAAGGTCTGGTCGGAGAGATGTGTTCTAAATAAACTCTTTGGGAGGATGGAAGGATGAAGACAGCTACTGAAAAGAGAGGAGCAAACACCAGTTGCAAAAGCAGAGCAGCAAGGAGCTTGTTTGGAGTATGTAGGGTTGAGACAATGAAGGCTATTTTAATTTGAGAGACATTGGTCTAGTAGAGGCTCCAGGCAGCATATCGAACAGCCTGCAGTTTACCTTGCTGTTGAGAAATTGACAGAGATTAATTGAGAAGAAAGGAACTGCAGATGCTGGAATCTTGAGGAAAACACAAAGTGCTGGAGTAACTCAGTGGATCAGGCAGCATCTCTGAAGGACCTGGATAAATGACATTTAAGGTCAGGATGTTTTCCGTCTGGACCTTCATTAATTGAAAGATGCACAATGGAAACAGGCCCACAGAGTCCATGTTGACCTTCAATTACCGCTCACACTGACATCAGTCTGAAGAAGTGTCTCGACCTGAAAAGTCACTCATTCCTTCTCTCCAGAGATGCTGCCTGTCCCACTGAGTTACTGCAGCACTTTGTGTCTACCGTTCACACTACATCTATATTATCCTACTTTTGCATCCACTCCCCACATACTAGAAGCAATTTACACAGGCGTATTAACCTGCTGATCTTTGCAAAATGGGAGTAAACTGAAGCACCCGGAGAAAACGCACATGGTCACAGGAAAACGTGCAAACTCCACACAGACGGCACCTGAATCCAGCATCAAATTCAGGTCTCTGGTGTTGTGAGCTGTGCCACTGTGCCTTCCTCCATTGCCTCAATGTTAAACAGCATCTATCCAGCCGAGTTAAAATGATGTTAGTATAGTGCAGTGAGAACGTACAAGCGGACCCTCGTGGCAGGTAGAAAGAAATCAGCGTGCGTGCGAACAGACAATTGAGAAGACTGTCAAATCCCAGGCCCAGTCAAAAACGAACACTTGGAGAAATGCTCTGGACCCCCTTGGGCAATTGAAACCAGTCCAGGAGATCACACGGACTACGTGTAATCAGTAAAGACACTTGTTTTCTCAATGAAACAGTGTCTGCCAGGAAGAAATGAATGTGTTATTATCTTGGATTTGTGTGGGTCTTTATTTTATTTCATCCCTTTCAAATTGTGTGACCACCATTGCCAGGCGCAGTCAATTTATTTTTCTTTTAATCTGGCAAGAAAAGCTTTTTTCTTATGCTATAGTGGTATTCAATGTGCAATGAATTGACTTAAGACTGGAGCAAAACATTACCTCATTGTTCCAAGTGCATTTGAGGCCAGTTATGATTGCAGTAGTTCACTGCAGGCACAATGCGTCATTGCTTTTCCCTGTGAATGGCTTTCATGATACAATATTCCCTTTGTCCAAGCACACAGGATGAAGCTGAGACAAGTTCCACAAATAACACACTGAACATGTTAGTGGACTTGTAGTCCAGAGGCCTGAACAACTGACGCAGAAGCACGAGTTCAATTTCACCCCCATCCTCGCTCTCCCAGGCAACTGGAGAATTTATATTCAATTAAATAAATTGAATTAAACAGAAGAAGGCAATTAAAAAGCTGTAGTCATTTAACTGTGACTATGTAATGACTGAATTGAGATTTTTGAGCATCCTTTCCAACTTTGACTCTGTGCAACACCAGACTTCCCGGTCTGAAGAAGGTTTTCTATCCGAAATGACACTTATTCTTTTTCTCCAGAAATGCTGCCTGACCCGCTGAGTTACTCCAGCATTTTGTGTCTATCTTCAGTATGAACCAGCATCTACAGTTCCTTCCTACACACCAGACTTTCCTCATGGCTGTCATCTGTAAAGACTGAGCAAATAATTCAAATTAAGGGCAATGAGGCATGGCAGGTACGATAGTGGCATTTAGGGGGCTTTTAGACAGGCACATGGATATGCAAGGAATGGAAGGATATGGATAATTGCAGGCATAGATGCTTAGTTTACATTGGCATCATGTTCGACACAGACATTGTGGAGTAAAGGGTCTATTCTAAAGTATGTGCTAATCCAGGACCTTCAGCTGAAATCCCTTATCCACATCGTAAAAGACACGTTCTGATTAGGTTAGGCCTGCTGAGGACGGGTCTGGGGATGCTAGGAACTGCAGTTGCTGAATGTTGAGCAAAGCATCAAGTGCTGGAGTAATTCAATGAGTCATGTATCATCCATGGGAGGAATGGATAGTTGACCTTTCGGGTCTGGACCCTGCTTCAGACTGGATCTTGTCTTGGATACTGCTGGCTGGTGGCATTAGTATCATAAGTACTCAATGTGTGATGGAAAGAACAATTTCCATCTGGGTGACTAAGTAAAATGTTCCCAGCGCTGCCGTGATAACATTGCATTTAAATGCCTATATTAATCCTTCCACTTGAAATGTACGGTAAATAACACTGCCTGAAGGTGGCAGTGTTGCTCCATCTTAGATTCAACTAACACAAGTATATGCTTGTGTAATGTGTTGGAGAACAAGCAGAGAAGAATTCTTTAACATTTTGTCCTAAAGTACAGTTTTTTTTAAATATAAATGAAATAATCCTGGGTGAAAGCATTATAGTGGTGAATTCTACTCCACGAAACTTGTTTGGGGATGTTTAATTGTTGATGTACACTGAAATCTTTTGACATGTTTTTTATTATGAGCTCGGGGCGGAAATCCCGGGGGGGGGGGGGGGGGGACTGTTTTGAGAGGTGAGGGACTATTCTCCCCCCATTTTTTGTGATACCGATTTTAAAACTCGGTGAAATCTCCACTTTCCGCGGAACAGTGGGGGTGGGACTGATGATCGAGGGCGCCGATTTTGGTCGAGAGAGACGTCGGTCAGCAGGCAATGGGGGGCGGGACATGATGATTCAGTGCAATGAATGGAGGAGGGAGGTGTCGGTCAGAGGCGGAAGTAGGTGGGTGGGACTGTGGATAGAGCGCGGTGATTGGAGGAGGGAGACGTCCATGGGGCAAAGATCATGGAGTGGAGCTTGAATTGCATGCCCAGGTCATAGGGTCACAAGCGAAAAACACTCTTGGCAGCCCTGGACACAGACCTGCGCCTCATCTGCAGCCAGGATCGATCCCGGGTCTTCGGCGCTGCAATCGTTGCTGAACCGCCACTGGACCATCCCCATCCGCCCCCGTCCCGCCCACGCACGGGGATGGCCAGAGACGTCGGGAGTCAGACGGGAGCGGTGCCCCCAGGCCCACAGCCAGCACCGAGAAGCAGCGCTAAATCTAGCTCAACTCTGCCTGTCCCACCAGGTTAACCTTGCAACCCTGCCTGGACTTACGGGACCGATGGACCAGGTTTACAGCCAGCGTGGAGAAGCAGCGCTAGCTCCACGGCTCCAGACTGGTGTCCCATCGGTCCAGGCAGGGCTGTAGGTTAACCCGGTGAGACAGGCGGAGTTGAGCTGGATTTAGCGCTGGATTGATCTGATATTACCGTTCACAGGGCCCACGGCTGAAGCCTCCGAAGCATTGCGTGTGTGTGTGAGTGTGCGCATGCGCGTGTGGCCGCCAAGAAATTGTGTCCCCCCTGTCCCCCGGTTCCTCCCATGTTTTGATAGCGATTTCCGTGCCTGATGTGCTGTATGTAGAAATAAAGAACTACAGATGTTTGTTTATACCACTTGCTGGACATACACACATTGCTAGAGTAACTCATCGGGTCGGGCAGCATCTCAGGAGCAAAAGGAACAGTTGACATTTCAGATCAAGACCAGACCGAGAGTCAGGGGAGAGGGAAATGAGAGATATAGAAGGTACATAGAGCAAATAAATGAAAGATATGCAAAAAGCATATGATGTATCGGTCATAAAAGATGTTTCGGGTCAGGCCGAGTCCGCCTTTGACTTTGTGTCCTTCTTTGGTATGAAACTCTTGTTGGTTTGCCATGTATTTTCCAGAAGTACATATGACTCGATGACTGTCTATGACTCTTAAGTACATATCACTTGGCCAAGCCCTGGGAAAGAGCTTTCAGCCAAGGCTCAATGATGGAACCCTTGGTGCTGAGTTAAAAGATTTCAGATTCATGCCTCAACCCTGATTGAGCATTGAGGAAGTCCATCACAGTCCGTTGGGCTCTTTCTTTCAGATGAGGTGTGAAGCCATTGTCCCATCTAACTACGCAGGTGGATGTCTGAGATTCCAATGGGAAGAGAAACAGCTTGTGTTTCAGGTCAAAAACCCTTTACCCAAAGATCCTATGATGCCTCTGTAGCGAAGAGGATAGTTCTTTCTGGGTTCTTTGCCAACATTTATATCTTCACACTCATCACACTGCTGTCTATGGGATCTGACTATGGTGAATTGAATCATCTAATTTCAACAGTGATCATTCTTCAAAAGACACTTTGGAATGTACTGTTAGGTACAGCATCAAAATGGTTGTTTCTCCAGAGTGCTTAAAATGTTGCTTAAAAGCCAGATCTACTGGCTTTCTACTATTCCTCCACTGACTGATATTCTGGTACCCAAGCCCCACTCCTGTTTTGTTTAGATTAGAGATTCAGCACGGAAACAGGCCCTTAGGCCCACCGAGTCTATGCCGACTAGCAATCGCCGTACACTTAACACTATCTTACACACTAGGGACAATTTACAATGTTTGCTGATGCGAATTAACCCACAAACATCTACGCCTTGGGAGTGTGGGAAGAAACCAGAGCACCCGGAGAAAACCCACGCGGTCACAGGGAGAATGTACAAACTCTGTACAGACACCAGCCGTAGTCATGATCAAACCTGGGTCTCTAGCACAGCAAGGCAGCAACTCTACCGCTTTCACACTTTCATATCAAGGCACATTGGCAATTGCATCAGGTTTATTATATTTTAGAGATACAGCATTGAAACAGGCCCTTCAGCCCACCAAGTCCATGCCATCCACTAACCACCCATTCACACGAGTTTCATGTTATCCCACTTTCTCATCGACTCCCTACACACTAGGGCAATTTACAGAGGCTGATTCACCTACAAATCTGCATGTCTTTGGGATGTGGGAGGAAACCAGGGCGTCAGGAGGAAATCCACGCAGTCACATGGAGAACGTGTAACCTCCACACAGACGGTCAGGATCGAACCCGCGTTTCTAGCGTTGTCGGGAAGGAGCTCGACAATCTGCGCCAGTATGTCACCCATTGATTATTCTGTAAATCATGGTGTAGAATAAAATTACTATGCAATATAGCAATTTTGTTGAAAGGTATTATTAATGCATGCCTTCTTAAGCATTTTCAATCAAATTATTTTTTAATGAAAATTTTTTTTTTAGGTGACAGTCCAGCTTTAAAAAATAATATATGCAGGAACAGGGGGCTTGGCTTCTTTTTGACAGGCAGCTGTCAGATGCTGCTCAACTATGGCACCAACTGCTTCTGATCAGTAGGTGTCAGTGTTGTCCTTTTTATTTTATATTTTAAAGAAAAGGGTGTTGTCTGAATATAAAAAATATATATATTTTGTGTGCATTTATTTTAAATTGAATTTGTGCAGATGAAAACCTTGCCTGTGGTATTTTTATTTTGTAGTTTTGTTACCACAGAGAGTGGGTCCATGGTGAAATTTTGTTGATCTTACTGAATTTTATTTTTTCTAAATGCTCCCTAATGCTGAACAGATGGTCTCAACAATGAAAGCAGCTGCAAAGCAAATCCACCGTCTGTTTTATAGGCACAGGAAAAAAAATGCTTTTTGTCATTTATTAAAAAAAGGCTAGAAACCTTACTTGTTTTTCCCCGCATTTCTATATTATGCTTGCAGTAGCAAAACTGCAAATTAAAAATGCCAATACATAATGGTTTGTGCATGTTTTTATTTCAGTAAGCAAGCAAGGTTCCTGTGTGCTTATGATGCGGCTTGTTCTCTGCATAGACTCCATTTTGCAACACGCAGTGATAAATGAAACTGCATCTTCATGGGCCACCATCACTGCCCCACCCCACCTTCCTTCCCCTGCAGCTTCATTCCTGCTTCAATTTGCTGAGTGCCTTTGGAGAATATTCAGAGCTGGCATACTGAAAGCCTGTGCACTAAGTAGAACAGCTTGATTAAAGCAACCCACGGTGAAGCTCTAAATCGCATTGTCTGTTTTAAATTAAATCAAGAATTACCAAAATTGCAAAATTGCAGTGAATGCCCATTAAATTGTAACACATCATTAAGCTTTAGATGTGGTGTTAGTATCAGTATCTAGTGCACATTTAAAAGCTTGAATCAGTTTATTTTGTGTAGAAGGCGTTGGTAAATCGAGTGCTGTTTGTGAGCTTGCTACAGTCTCCACAGCAGCCTTTTTCCTGTCAGTGCAATGGGTTTTCCTGCCTTTGTTCTCTTTGTGTATCCCACAGTATTTTCCAATTCTTCATAACCTTTTGTAAACATTTAAAATGTTTGACTATTTCTCTTTCTTTGGGGGGGGGACTACTGCAGATAAATGTTTGCAAAAGGAACTCCTTTGTCACCTCCACCCTGATTAAAAGCCCACTTTGCCGAGGTGAGGTAAAGGACATTGCTGTGGAGCTGCAGAAAATAAATCTGCTGTTTAACTCCTTGCAATCCTCAACAGCTTTAATAGCTTAACAACTGAGCCTAATACAGTACTGGAGGCAAACTGTTCAGTGCAAGTGTGAGCAGGAGTTGGCCAAGCAGAACTTCAACCTTCACCATTTTTTAGTGAGATTGTGACTTTCCCACCAGACCTTGGTTCTCCATCAAATTCAATGCTCCTTCTACACTTTGAGGTCTAGGGCCAGAAATTCTCGGGAATCATTGAGATGTTGGAATCATTGGAGAGGCAGCGCATGCTGCTTTCGGCCGGCCGGGAAGGGGGTAGTCCCTCCTGAGCGGAAGAGACAACTTTCAGAAGCGCCGTAGAAAGCACTTTACTGGGTTGCATCATTGCCTTGTTTGAGAACAGCTCCAAGTGCAGGAAATTACAGAGATGGGTAGACGTAACCCAGAACATCACACAAACTAAACCTCCCTTCCATTGACTCCAAGCATATTTCACGCTGCCTCAGCAAATGCACGGACATAATCAAGGACTAGTCTCAACCTAGACTCCCTCTTCTTCCTTCTCCCATCAGCCAAGAGGTACATATGTGTGAAAACGCATACCTCCAGGTTCAGGGACTGCTTCTTAGTTATCAGGCAACTGAACTATCCTCTCACCAACTAGAGAGTGGCCCTGACCTACCATCTACCTTCACTGGACTTTATCTTGCACTAAACATTATACCTTTATCCAGTATCTGTACATTTGATTGTAATTATGTATAGTATTTCCACTGTCAGGATCACACGCGGCAACAAGCGTTTCACTGTACCTCAGTACACATGACAATAACAATAAACTAAAGTACATGGTGTACATTTTCAATTAAGCTTTGTGAATAGCCATGTATCTTTTCTTCTGTCTACCTGGTAATCTCTTGCCATGATCGAGCTCAGAATAGTGTGCAGTCCAAGAAGGTCTGACCCAAAACGTCATCTGCCCTTTCCTTTTTTAGACGCTGTCTGACCCGCTGAGTTTCACCAGCACTTTGTGATCTGTATACCATAGCTAGACAGTGTGTTGGGTGTGGTAACCCTGGTTCTGCAGTGAAGCCATTGTTGGTCAGAATAGCCCTGCATGTTTAATTTTGTGTCCACCAGAAAGTATATTGAAGATTATATACATTACATTGTCTGAAAGCACCTTCCCACATACAGTAAAACACGATGTGCTGGAGTAACGCAGTGGGTGAGGGCAGCATCTGAGGAGGGATTGGATAGGCAACGGTTCAGGTTGGGAACTATTTCCCCTCCCTCCACAGATGCTGCCTGAACTGCTGAGTTCCTCCAGCACTTTGTGTTTTGTTCAAGATTCCAGCATCTGCAGTTCCTTGTATTTCCTTCAAACAGTGATGGGATAATGAGTATTTGTTTTAGATATGTTGGTTATGAGTCTAATATTAGCCAGGAGACATGTATGTCTATAAGGTTTTAAATGAATTAACAGTTCCTGTGGCATTTGGCAGAATAGATGGAAGAGTTTTGGAATATTTCCTTTTTCAAACAATTTACACCAGCTTTTCCTGATAAAGCTATGTAACTAAATAAATGTTTCCATTCTATTCAGGACCATGAATTACATAGAATAATGTGGTTTACAACAAACTTCTTCTTCAGGCCATTTGTTTGGCTTCAATGCTGTTAAAGGAATTACTTCCAGGAAATTATTGTTCACTTGAACAGGGGCAGATAGTTAAAATTAAATTAGAGCTGAATGTGGAAAAATGATTTCATATCTTAGTCATTCAGCCACGTCCTGTTTACTGAACAGCTGCAGCCAAATGCCTGCAATCATCAGGGCTTTGGAGTGATCCAGACTAAAGGAAGCCAGATTTATTACTGAGCAACTCAATTGAAATCTGAGCTGCTGTTCCCGAAAGCACATTGTGCCGAACAATGTCATCTCAGTCTGCATCATTGCCTCTTAACTGCTCATCTTTTATATATTGCTGTAAGGTTTGGGTCACCCGTCCTTGAAGTGCATTGATATAGATTTTCCAAAGTCAGGGGTGTGTTGTGCCAGATTTAGAAACAGATTGTTACTTTAATTAGTTGCACTCACTGAAATGGCCTTAAACTGTTGATTTGCATTCCTATATGCATTCCTGTGGGGTCTGCAGCATTGGAAGTCATTGATCATGTATGTCCTTACACATTCAAAGAGCCTACTTTGGACTCTACAGAAACAGCACTGAAACAGGCTATTTGGCCCACCGAGTCCGTGCCGACCAGCGATCACCCCGTAAACTAACACTATCCTACCAACCAGGGACAATTTACAATTTTACCGAAGCTAATCAACCTACAAACTTCTACCTCTTTGGAGTGTGGAAGGAAACCGGAGCACTCGGCGAAAACCCACAAGTCACAGGGAGAACAGCACCCGCAGTCAGTATCGAACCCGGGACTCTGGTGCTGTGTGCAGTTTAACTCATTCTCCCCAGCACGTTCTCAGAGGCTTGTATTGTTCTTTTAAGTACTTGTTCAATTTTGTGTTTGAACATTAATGACATTGCTCCCTTTTATATTGTGAATTCCAGATCATAGCATCTTAGAATAAACAACATTTCTTATCTTAAGGCAGCAGAGTGGCACATCTGGTACAGTGGTTGCTTCATCGTGACAAAGACCCAGGTTCGATCCTGACCTTGGGTCTGTGATAGGTTTGCACGTTTCCCTGTGACGGCATGTGTTTTTCTTTGGGGTGTTTGAGTTTCCTCCCACATCCTAAACATGTGTGGATTTTTATGTTAATTGGCTTCTAAATAGGCTCAAGTGTGTAGGGAGTGGATGAGAAAGTGTGATAACATAAAGCAAGTACAAATGGAATATCAATGGTTGGCTTGGACTTGGGCCGAAGGGCTTGTTTCCATGCTGTATGTTTCAATCAGCCAGTTAATCAGTCTATTAATCAATTATCTCTGATAATTACCTCAAATCTGGGTCCTCCATTTCTTGACGTTCCCACAGTGGAAGAATAACTGATACTTTAAAAAAGAAGTAATTTATAATTGTGAATGCACTTCTGTGAATTTCTCCTTTAACATTCCCTCTTCAGGGAGAATTGACTCCACTTTAATTTTTCTGTGTAACTGAAATCCCTCACTTGATGTTAATTTTAGCAAACCTAGGTTGAATCCTCAAGGTTGTGATACCTTCCAAAGATAAGATGTCCAGAACTGGCCACAATGCTATTTTGATACATTCCCTTTTATTTATCAATGGTTTCTCATATCTTGCTTTATTAACCCATGCCTCAGTTTATAAGGCTCAGGATGACTCATGCTTTTTCAACAGCCATTTGACATACCATAAAACTTTGACTTTGTAAATTACTCAATTCTCTTTTTCTTGTACTCCCTTAGAAGCTTCACCATTTTTGTTGGCATCCCAGTTGTTCCAGAATGTATTGCCTCTTACACATGTATATTAGATTCTATCCACCATCCCCAAGTCAATATCCCCCCTTTTACCTTCGTTGTTTGCTCATTGTACAGGTCCACCGCCAAATGTGTAGGAAAGAACTGCAGATGTTGGTTTAAATCGAAGGTAGGCACAAAATGCTGGAATAACTCAGCGGGATAGGCAACATCTCGAGGGAAGGAATGGGTAACGTTTGGGTCGACCCGAAACATCACCTATTCCTTCTCTCCAGAGATGCTGCTTGTCCCGTTGAGTTACTCCAGCATTTTATGTCCACCACCAATTGTCCCAGCAACTGGAGATCCGGCATCTCATTTAGTCCGGACAAAATGACAATGAGTGGACTTGAAGTCTTCGCCGGGTGAGTCTACGATCTCGACCTCGTTGGGATTTCCTCGTCAATCGGCGAGTCATTTTCCCGCTACAGCTGGAACTGTGGCCTGGCCAGTGCCGGCAGATCCGTTCCTATAGCCGACTTTGCGGCCCGGTATCTCGGATCATTGGAAGCCTCGGCGGAAGGTTCCGGTAACATACCATTTCGCTCGGAAGCCTTGACCTCTGTGGTCCAGCAAAATGGATAATCTAGAAAGGCTCTGGAACCAAAGATGCCAGAAATCTGTGGTGGACCTGAACACAAATTTGCTCATTCTCCGAAACACTTAAAGAATAAATTTATGGTTAATTGGGATTGCCAGGATGTGTGGCTTTCTTGGAACTATCTGAGTCACTGAGTGCCTTCATGTGCCAGAAATATATCGAAATTAAACATGTTTTTTTTTTTAAACCTTTCCAGGAGATTGTGTGATTGGTATGTGAGCCAAATGTCCACATGGTTCAAAGACCCACTGTAGATGGACGAAAATAAATGTTTCTATCTTTTAACTATATATCAAGGAGGTGTGAATAGACTGAGCTCTTTTATTAGAAACAGGGAGTGTAAGAGAAAAGCACCGGACAGAAACAGCTTCTTCCCCTCAGTTATCAGGGTAAGCTAAGGTACTGTTAGATTCACCTCTACCCCATTGAGGACTTTGGACTTTGTCTAAGGATCTGACGGGCTACAAAGCTGAGAACCATATTCTGCATCTTGCCCCTTGCATGATATATTATACTTGAATTTGACTTGATTGTATCTTTGTATGGTATATCTGATGATCCGTTGGATGGCATTGAATAACGTGCACATGTGACAATAATAAACCTAAATCTAAAGAATATGACAACTCATGATACGACGGGACAGAAGGGGAAATATTTTCACATGGAGAGTACCAAAGATTACTGTAATAGATAGTGAGTATTCCACTCAGGAATTTTAAGTAAAACATGCCAGGATTTATTTACAATGTGAAGCATATGGCCTCAGGAAATGGTAGAGATAGATGCACTTGGAGGAGAAACAAGATGAGGGAACAAGACAAGGGAGAAAGGAATATAAAGAGATTCTGTGCTGAGGACGGGAGGGAAGAGGCTTGTGAGGAGCACAAAGCACTTGCATCCTGAAAGTTCTCATACAATTCAAAGTAATTTCTGAATGGGGTTGATGGGTCAGATGGCAGACTGGCACTTAGTCTGTGCATTGTTTGTAGCACTGTTAAGGTTCATTGTAGTCTTATTCCAGTACTGGGCAGCTGAGCAAAAGACTTGAATGTTTAAAAGCATCATAGATACTTCTCTCATCATTCATTTTTAGACACAAGGAACTGTAGATGCTGGTTTACAAAACAAAGGTAACTCCGCAGGTCAGGCAGCATCTCTGGAGGACAAGGATAGATGACGTTTTGGGTTGGGACCCTTCTTCAGATTCGACCTGACCCGACCCGAAATATAACCTATCCATGTTCTCCAGAGATGTTGCCTGAGCCGCTGAGTTAAAGGATTTGAGTATAGGAGCAGGTAGGTTCTACTGCAGCTGTACAGGGTCTTGGTGAGACCACACCTGGAGTATTGTGTACAGTTTTGGTCTCCTAATCTGAAGAAGGACATTCTTGCCATAGAGGGAGTACAGAGAAGGTTCACCAGACTGATTACTGGGATGTCAGGACTTTCATATGAAGAAAGACTGGATAGATTTGGCTTGAACTCGCTAGAATTTAGAGGATTAAGGGGGGATCTTATAGAAACTTACAAAATTCTTGAGGGGTTGGACAGGCTAGATGCAGGAAGATTGTTCCCGATGTTGGGGAAGTCCAGAACAAGGGGTCACAGTTTAAGGATAAAGGGGAAATATTTTAGGACTGAGATTTTTTACACAGAGAGTGGTGAATCTCTGGAATTCTCTGCCACAGAATGTAGTTGAGGCCAGTTCATTGGCTATATTTAAGAGGGAGTTAGATGTGGCCCTTGTGGCTAAAGGGATCAGGGGGTATGGAGAGAAGGCAGGTATTACAGGATACTGAGTTGGATGATCAGCCATGATCATATTGAATGGCGGGTGCAGGCTCGAAGGGCCGAATGGCCTACTGCTGCACCTATTTTCTATGTTTCTACTCTAGCACTTTGCCCTTTTTTCCAATTTTCTTTATTCAAGTGGCTTTTTCTGGGTCGAATTGTTCTTGGGGTTTCCAGTCAGAAGTCAAGACATGACAATTAGGAGCATGATATTCAATTAAACCAGAACTTGGGACAATGTAGACTTCTGGCACTGGGCAGAGGCATTTAATTTTGTTTGTCTTGCACAATGGGTGTCAATAGCAATTGGTGTCATCAACAGCTGAAGTAGGAACTAATTGATCTGAAGACTTAAATCATTAAAGTTTTGGTTTTAGCCCTTATTTCCATTATGTACATTTTTTAAAAGAAACTATTTTGTTAATAACAGGATGAAAGGAGGCCATTTGGCCCATAGTGTCCATGCAAGCCAACAATGGACTTTTCAGCCTTTCATGCATCTGTCTGCAGCTTCTTGGTGATTGGTCCTTCAGGTGCTGTTTAAAGATAACACAAGTGTTTTGTTTCTTACACCCTTTTAGCAATGAGTTCTAGACCTCACAAATCTTTAAGTGTGTTGTTTTCTCAGCTCCCTTCAGTCCTTCTGCCTATTTCTGCAAATTTATCCAGAAGAGGTTTACCAGAATGCTGCCAGGATTAGAGAATATTAGTGATGTGATGAGATTGGACAGACATGCATAGTTTTCCCTGGAGTGCGAGTCTGAGGGACGATAGAAAGTATATAATATTATCAAAGGTATAGATATTCTAGAGGGATAGATATGCTAAGCTTTTCCCCAGGTTCAACATGTCAAAGACTGGAGGACATTTCTTTAAGATGCGGTTACAGTGGGGGGGGTAAAGTTTAAAGGAAATGCGCATGGCAAGATTTTTTTTGCACAGAGTGCTGGCTGACTGGAACACACTTTGAAAAGGTCCACAGCAGCCTAACCCTCAAGATAGAGGAGCATGAGGTGAGGCGCAAGCTGCGGGCCATCAATCCAAGGAAGGCTACTGGACCTGACGGCGTCTCTGGACGCATGTTGAAGGACTTCTACAGTGGCATTTAAGTGGCTTGTAAAAAGTCCATGGGTCCCAAGAGTCACAATAGGCGCGTGGGTCCATATGCATGGAGCGATATGGATCACGTGCAGGCAGAGATGAATACTTTAACTTGGTATCATGTTCAGCACGGACATTGTGACCAAAGGGCTTGTTCTATTTACTGATGTCTCATCTAAAGGAGTAGGTAATCTTATTTTGTTCAAGAAGGAACTGCAGATGCTGGAAGATCGAAGGTACACAAAAATGCTGGAGAAACTCCGCGGGTGCAGCAGCATCTATGGAGCGAAGGAAATAGGCGACGTTTCGGGACGAAACGTCGCCTATTTCCTTCGTTCCATAGATGCTGCTGCACCCGCTGAGTTTCTCCAGCATTTTTGTGTACCAGGTAATCTTATTTTGTTGAGCACCACATAACTTTATACATCTTCAAATATCTTGTCGGTGTTTTCTTGCCAAGGTAAACCCCAGCCTGTAAAGTCTCTCCAGCAAACAGAAGTTCTCCAATCTTGTAACATCTTCACTTCTGTATACTCTCTCCTGCTTTTTCATCTTTCTTGTAGTATGTTGACCACAAATGTGCATAGAATTCCAGCTGCAGCTGTTTTGTACATTCAGTACGACTGTTGGAGTGGCACGGTGGCACAGCGGTAAAGTTGCTGCATTACTGCGTCAGAGATCAAGGTTAGATCCTCAATACGGGTGCTGTCTGTACAGGAGTTTGTCCGTTCTCACTATGACCATGTTGGTTTTCTCTGGGTGATCCGGTTTCCTCCCACACTCCAAAGACATATGGGGTTGTAGGTTAATTGGCTTTGGTAAAATTATAAATTGTCCCCAGTGTGCAGGATACCGCTGGTATACAAAGTGATCGCTGGTCGGCGCTGACAAGGTGAGCTGAAGGGCCTATTTCCGCGCTGTATCTCAAGTCTGAAGACCTCTGCTGTGGTCATCTAGCTCTTTTCGACAGATATCCTGTATGCCTGCTTAATCATTGTGGCTGTCCACCCACCTGCCTTCAGGAGAGTGAAAGTACATTCACCAGCCAATGGTTAAATTGAAGAAGAGTCTGGACCCGAAATGTAACCCATTCCTTTGCTCCAGAGATGCTACTTGTCCTGCTGAGTTACTCCAGCTTTTTGTGTCTATCCTCATTATATTTTCATATCTCTGCACATGGGTAGCTATATTTACATTAAAAAAAAATCTAAATGGAAATTGAATAAAAATTAACTAATATGTAAGTCAATATCTACATTTCCTACACCATGTTTCCCATGCTTCCACTGTTCTCGAGTGTGCCTCCAGAACTGTGTCTTTCTGACATGTTGAAGTCTTAAGGGCCTGTCCCACGAGCATGCGACTCCATGCGGCAAGCGCGACCTAACGTGGTCGCTTGAGCCGTACGGCCTCGCGGGGCCGGTCCCACCGATCGGCGGAGCCGT